>NC_053451.1:15047753-15297654 GCF_015227805.2 Hirundo rustica | reverse complement strand
TGTGGAGTAGCTCCTCTTTGAGGTTTGTTTCAGATTCTCAGTCCAAAAAGCATCCCTAAATTCAGTTAAAATCTGCCAGAACACACTGATTTGCCAGAAGTGATGTGCAGTCTCTGCTCGCTGGTTTCATATCCAGGGATGAGCCACGAAAGTTGCCTGAATTTTCACGTGGAAAAATTGGCTTGAACTTCTCTCCTGAGATCTTGACGGCAGCCAAGTGGATGCAGCTTCCCTACCTCCAGCCAGCTGGCCCACCTGGCAATTACAGGCTAAGATGTTCCCAGGGATTTGCTGGAAATGCTCGTTAGAAATTTACCATGTAAGTGAGGAGGCGACCACGGGCGCGCACACACACACACACACACACACACACACACACACACACACACATATATATACATATATATAAAATAGCCCATATTGGATGGTCCCTACTAGAGAGGATGCTTCCCAAGGTCAGAAATCCAATTTGACATGTGTATTCAAGAATATAAGAAAGTCCAAGACTTGCCATCGATAAGGAGGTTTTTATAGCAGAGCGTACCTGGAGCCTTTGAAGAAATAAGTGCCATTACCAGAAATAGCTCTAAGACCAAAACTTATTACTGATGAGCTAGAGGCAAGAAGGATGAATGTCTAACATTTCTCTGGACTTGAATATGACAAAAAATGTGTTTGGTTATGAAGCAGTGGAAGACGACTTAAATTTCTGCCATAAAAATATAATTCGGTGTAGTCAATTTTTCTGTGGGGAAAAATAGGCTACTTGCAGATTGTAAATTACATAATTATCTCTCAGATAATTGGTCTGTTAAAAGAGAAACAAAACAAAAGAAAACAAAAAAATAGCTACTTGAAAGATTTCTCTCCATAAACAGACTCATTTAAACTCAGCTGAGATAGATAAAGGATCATTGAAGCCCTGAAATGTATTTAATCAATTTTCTATCTCCTACTGGTTTTTATAAAAAGAATTTATTTAAAGGTAGCTCATGTCAGATCTTTCACAGACTAGAACAGAATCTTTTTTATCCATATATTTCAACATTCTCAGGCACAGCTATATCATTAAAAACATTTGATTCATTTGCTCAAGATAAAGTTCTTCTTTATTGTTGTAGGAAAAAAAGAAAGAAAAATCCTGATATACTAATAAGATTTGCATCTATGTGCTAAACACTGATTTTTTTTAGCAGGTCCATTTATTTCTTTTTAATCAAACAATTTTTTTTTTTTTTAATGTAATTTCTCATGCATACAGTGTTTTGGATTGCAAAACCTTGGAAGGTAAATGATGTGGCAGTATTTTTCCAATATTGGCAACATGGCTTGTCTTTTTAATTATTTGCCTTGTTTTGCTTATAAAAGTAAATTTCATATCACTGAGAAGTTCTTTGTCTCTCAGTAGAGGAAGAAAGCGCTTAAGGTAAATATTGTTTCCAATATTGAAACTTCCCACCACAGAATACTTCAGATATTTAAAATGGAAAAGAAGATATGTATACTTTAAACTACACCTAAATGTGATGCGTACACATAAATACATTAGAAGCAAAAAGCTATTTGATTCATATATTTCAATATTTATGCAAGATCTGAAGTCTGGGCACTTTTTTTCCTTCTAAGTGTGAATTAACTAGTTATCTAGTAGCCTAATCCCACTCTGAAATTCTGCCATATCTGGAACAGCTTTTTTTATCATTTCAAAGGTCTCTCTCTAAAATGGCAGGAATCAGAGCAGTTAAAAATTATGGCCAAGATGATGGCACCTGATTTTTCAGTGCAGAACCTAAACCCTGTTCAAAAGAATAAAATTGTATTACATTTAAAAAACACACTGTGTGATGTTTTTTGCATATAATGGCAGACAAGAGGAAGTTTTTTGTTGTTGTTGTTGTTGTCTTTTTTTTTTTTTGGTCTCTATTTTTTCCATTTATTAAAGTATGGGAATGAGAAGAGCACTCTTAGTGTTTATAAATAAAATTTGGATATTTCTTCAGCCTGATTTTCTCTGTTCCACCTGAGCTGATAGATCTGTAGAGCTAACACATAATGGAGGTGAAATTACTTTCCTAATGAGAAAGAGACGATGAACATTTTAGATACGGTAGCACAGCACATGGTGATTCCACACTGTCCTTAAAAGGTTTTAACTTCCGAGGAAAGTGCATTGTCAAATTTGTTGCTGTCCCAATGTTTTCAGTGTTAAAACCATTGCAGTGTCTTGTGGACCAGGACCCAATTTATATATTAGAGAAAGCGTAATTAGGATGTTAAACTTCAATGAATAAAAATAAGTTAAAAACACATTAAAAAAAATCATTACTAAAAAAATGAAAAGTATTTACATGTTTTTAAAAGTATTAGTTAACTTTTCACCATAAAGACTTTCCTGAAGTTTGTACTCACTCATTCTTTGAACTACTCTCAGATTAATGTGAAGGATTTCTACTAAAAGATTTTGAGCTTTAAGCTGAAGCAAAGGATATGGTGAACACTTTCCATATAACAAACAGGACCTATGGTATGGTCTAAAATGGGAAACAATAAAGATTAATCTATAAGATTATGTTAGCAGCCACAAATAGTGTTTGCATGTGATAGAAAAAATGAGTTAATAAGAACTATCAATTTAGCAAACATAGTCCCATGGAGCTAAAATTGATAAGCCAGTGAAATTCCCCTCCCTGTTTGTTGCATAGAAGTTTGCCTATTTGTGCATGAAAACACACATGCAAATATTCTTTCTAAAACATTTGTGATGTTTGCGTATTCAAATGCTAGCTTTGTAGGTGTGGAAATGATTCAGATTAGTTCTACTCATAAAAGTCATCAAGTTTCTTTGGTTCCAAAGCACTTGAATGGATTTGATAAGAAATTGCACATGACGGTTACCCCGAAGAGATTTTAAAAATGTAACAAGAATGCATTGAGTTAGAAAAAAGCAGCTCATAACCCAATTAAAATAAATAGCATTTTGAAACAATAAAGTGCTGACATTAAAAAAAGGAATGTGGGAAAAGACAGGGACCACAATTTGCAATTTTGTCTTGGAAAATGATGTGTTAAACACTGTCAGACCTAACCTTGCCAGGTATAAATCCAACTAACTCCACAGGCAATAATGGAACTGTTCCAGTCTGTCACAGCTAAAGAGCTAGCTCTAAATCTTTTCAAGCAAATTTTACTCTTTAAAACTTGTGCTGTCTAAGCACTTTTAAGTATGACTATCTGAGCAAAGAAATTTCTTAAATACAATAGGTTTTAATTAGGGCAGCTTAAATTAATTGTTCAGATAAATTAAAGACTTTGCTCTATTGCAGATGGTTTTCTGCCTCAGAACCTTTTCTACATTATGTGAAAAATTCTGTTACATTTTGGTTTTTATTTGTCATGAGCAACCAGTTCTCCAGAACGCTGCAGAAATTGTCCTCCCTCATGTTATACACGAGAGCCCAAAGCATATGGTGCTTTTCATCCAGAACCGGACTCTGAGGAATTAATTCCAGGGCATCTTGCTCCAGCAGTTTTGGGCGAATATCTGTCAGTCTGCTCCACTAGAGATTACCATGCTGGTGGCAGAACTGGTAGGAGAGACCTTCTGCCCACAGATCACCTATTTCTGTGAGCAGTCTGTGAACCTCTGTAATTTATTGTATAATAATAATCTGAAATCCAGTATAAGTAAGTTGCAATAAATTATAATGCACACGGTGAGCCGCTTGTCAAGCCTGCGAACTACATGCAGGCTTCCAGGGGAAGAAAGGGGCTAGGAAGGTGGAGGAACATTTAAATCCAGTGTTTGAAGGGACTTAACGCAAAATGGAAGTAGAGACTGTTTTGTGAATGACTTGAGAGCATAAACATCAGAGGAAAGAAAGATTTATGAAAAAACATAAAATCTAGAGTGAAAGCCTATGGAGGCTGTGGAATAGTCATAAAAGAAAATAAAAGAAAAATGATGAAAGTTACTGCATCTGATGTTTTAAAATTAGATTTCAGAAGATAATAGGGAAGGAAGAAGAGGCAAAGTGCTGAAAGGAGCAGTCTGATTCCTTAATCCTGGGGCTGGCTGGGTTTCATTTATGCATCTTAACAGCAGTCACCTAGGCTGATCTAAATTACATTGGTAGCAACAGCTCCCTGAAGACAAGAGTTATGCTCCCTGTGTTGCAAGGCTGACAAGAGGAGGAACAAAAGGTTTTGAAATGAATGTTAAGTTCACCTAATTTAATTCAAAGAGATTGGCCATCTGAGAAATGTTCCTCTCTCTCTCAAGGAGGCTGGAAGTACTGGAACAAATTTCTGCTTTAATGCTGCTACCCTCAGCAGAGTTGTATCAAGTTTAAATTTAGGCTGCACCAGAGAGAGGGAGAGGCGGAGTTCTTGTATTTTTCTCTGTGGTGGATCAGTTCTGAGTTTGTTCAAGGCTTTTGCTGGAAAAGGTTATTTTATATTCCAATTTATGTGAAAATATTGTATAATCCCTTTTTTTTTTTTTTTTTTTCCCCCATCTTTTCCAATCTGTTTTCTGAAGAATTACCTCAGGATGTTTTATCAGAATCTGAGAAGTCTTACAGTAATCCAAAGCAAAAAAGGAACAGTTCTATTTACACGCCTGTTACTTCCCAGAGAGCCATCCCTGCTCTGCAGCAGCTTTGTAGCGTGTGCAGTGTGGGTGAACCTTTCCATTCGGTACAGTTCCAGAAGAAATAGTGGGGAGTTATCATGTTGCACTGCCAGAATAACCCGCAGAAGAAAGGAAATACAAATCTGATTGTTGTGGGAGGAAAGAGCATTCAATTTGGCACATTTAAAAATTCCGAAGACACACTATAGATAGCAGGGCAGGGAGGGGATTCTGCCCCTCTGCCCCGCCCTGCTGAGACCCCACCTGCAGGGCTGCATCCAGCTCTGGGCTCCAGCACAGGAAGGACAGGGAGCTGCTGGAGCCAGGCCAGAGGAGGCACCAAGGTGATTGATGGGATGGAGCACCTCTCCTCCAAAAAGAGGCTGAGAAAAATGAGATTGTTCTGACGGGAAAAGAGAAGGCTTTAGGATGACCGAATTGCAGAGTTCCAGTACCTGAAGGGGGCTCACAAGAAAGATAGAGAGAAACTATTTATGAGGGCCTGGAGTGACAGGAAGAGGGGGAATGGCTTCAGACTGAGAGTAGGTTTAGTTTAGATATGAGGAAAAAATTCTTTACTGTGAAGATGCCAGGGAACTGGCACAAGTTTCCCAGAGAAGCTGGGGATGCCCCATCCCTGTTAAAGGCCAGGTTTGATTGGGCTCTGAGCAACCTGGTCTAGTAGAAGATGCCCCTGTTCATGACAGGGAGTTGGAACTGGGTGAGTTTTATGGTCTCTTCCAATCCAGGCCCTTCCATGGTTAGGATGAAAAGGTAAGCAAAATGTATCAAATGGTCTTTAATAGACTGGAAATTATTTTTACCAAAACAAGAACATCTTTTCTTTTGGAGGACATCTTCTGGAATCCCTCTGCGACCAGTGAGTTCATGAAGAGTAACCAGAAGTTTTTTGAAAAATATTATTATCAAGGATGAAGAAATGAGAGGATAAGAGAAAGCTGAGAAAAGGCTCAAAAGAGAGGGTAAATTGGTTAATAAAATATTAGCTGGTGGAATTGCAGAACTGGGGAAAAAAATCAGTTTTAAATCATGTTTTATTGCTTATAAATTTACTGTGATGCTTGAATAAAAATGATAGAAAATTCTCCACTGAACCTTGGTTAGCAGTAGCAGCAAAAGTAGATGCAGAATATTTTAATCAGATAAGAGGACTGGTGTGATTCTTCTTTCTGGAGGTTTAATAAAATGTATTAAGGCTGTATTAAGTGCAGATAAGTGGAGAATACCTTTCCGTATCTCTTGGAACCCCAAAACAGTTGCTAAGCAACCAAAGATTATATCCAAAATCTAGTTTCAACAGTGATCCATGTTAAAGTAATGCTAATAATTGCACTTGTCCAAAAAGTGTGATTTTTCTCATTCATTAAGTTTAAATTAGGAGAACATTCTGATATTTTAAGTAGCAAAAACAGGAATTAAATCACGCCATATTTACAGTAGCCCTGTTTATGTAAATCAGTAACATTTATGGGTCAATGTTCTAATCAACAATCTCATAAACATATTAGGTTTGTCCATCAAATATGAATAAAAAATGAGAATATCAATCAAGAATGAATCACGCTTCTTCAGAGGTCAACTCTGTATCATTCATACCATCAACACCAAGAAAGGGGAAAAGAATGAGGTGTGTAAGTAAATAGAAAAAGGATAAGTAAAATGTATTCAGATATTCTTGATATTTTCAAAAGATAATATTTAATTTGACAAGCATAATAGAAATGGTAAAATTATCTTAAGAAGGAAGATATAGGAGTTCTGGAGAATTCCCAAAGACTGGAAAATTGTAACTGTAGGCTGCTATATTTTAGAGAAAGAAAGCAAGATTATCAGAATTAGATTTTCCTCACCTTCAATTTTCAGGAAAACTTTGGAAAAAAATATCGAAGTAAATCACGTAGATGCTACATAGGACATGAATATGTACCAATACAGATTTATCAAGAGCAAATGAGGTTAAATCAATGTATTTTCTATCGGGAGAAAAGAAGTACGTGCTTTGTACCCTATCTACCTTGATTTTAGAAAGACTTTTGATTCTGTTGCAGATTGTGTTCTTTAGCAAGATAAGAAGATGAGCCCAAGCTGAAATTACTAAAATAAACAGCTGGAAAAGAATACTTAAGGGGTACTTAATATTGCACATTTTTAAACTGGAATAACACATCGATAATTCCTGAAAAATTTATTATGAGTCTTGTACTGTGTTTTAATAATTAACCAACCAATGGAAGAGAGTAGAAATATTCACTTTAGAGGTGCCACTCATTCTGGAAAGCTGGCAGTCCTTTAGGAGATGGGTCCAAATGTAAAATGATTCTGACAGTCTGGAGAAATCAGTCAAAATAAAACAAAAACAAAAACAAAACAAAACAAACAAACAAACAAAATCACCACAAAACAAAACAACAACAACAAAACCCCCAAACAAACAAACAAACAAACAACCCCCCCAAAAAACCCCAAACCAAACCAAAACAAAAAACCCAACCAACAAAACATGGTTCAATTTAAAAATTTTCCCCTTGTATTGGCATATAATGATTTTATACACTATGAATGGGCATCACGTCAAAATTACTGGCTGTGCACAAAAGACCTGTGAGAAAGGAAAGTGTTGAAAACTCAATGTGATGATGTCATGTTGTTTTCAGACAGACTGAGATGTGAGATGTGAGTTTTTCAGTAAAACTTGGAGCATAATCTTTCCATCACACAGATTATAAAATCATCTGCCCAGCTCTGGGACAACACTGGAATAAAAATTTGGCCAGTCAGTGAGAGGAGAATAGAAAATCTGATCAGTGATGGCTTAAAACTAAATACTGGAAGTTTGGAGCTTTTCAAGAGAAAAAGGAGACCTGAGGGAGGCCTTTATCTCCTTTATATAAATGTTAGTTAGAAGGAAGGAAAAAGATGTCCTGTAGATCTCTGTATAAGTTATTATAACATGTATGATTTGGTAATAGTCCCAGTGCTGTTATTCCTATTTCTGAAATTTGTCAGAAAGTGGCATTTGTCACTGGAAAAGTCCTAAAAGATGCCTATGTTGAAAAACAAGTACTCATCATACAAAATAAAGTACTTATCTCTTCCTAAAAACCTTAAAAAAATTGAAGTCTTCTTCTTTTTAGCACCAGCAGTAATGAGGGGAATGTAAAAAGAAATTTAGAATAATAAATTCCATCAAATAATCATAAGGTGCAATTGAATTAGTTTCATTGAACTACACAAATTAACGCAACCTAAGAAAATGTTAATTTAGATTTTTTTCTGCTGGAATAGCCTTATATTAATGAGTACAAGTGCATGCTTGTTCATCTATTGCATTCTAAGAGATTCATGCTGTCAGAACTTGGAGAGCAGTTTAGTAAAGTGCCTGCTCACAAAATCTAATCATGTGCAAGACCTCCAGACTGGGCTGCTAGAGTAGTGATGAAAATGTCACTCAGCAGAAAAAGTGAAGATGTAATCTTATGAGAAGAAGATGCAAATAAACACTAGAAAACTAGAAGGAATGCAGAGCAGATGACCATGGGTAAGGAATACTAGAAGTCACAGGGGCAGAATGGACCACTGAAGTTTCTCCGTTAAAGAAAGAAGCTTGCTCTGCTGTCACCAGCAGTTCTGTAACTCTTTGGACCTCACAAGATTGGGGAGCTGTGAATTCGGCACAATTTCCCCCAAACTGAGGGGTTAAACTGGTCGTGAAAAACCCACTTCCTTTCTAGAAAGCACAATTCCTGCTCAGGCAAACAGGTCAGCCACTCTTTGCAGAGCTGGAAGAACGTGGCCTGAGAATCCATTGAACCATAAAATTAACTTTTGTGGGATTATGTGGAACTTGAGACACCCAACCCTGCAAAAGATAAAAGTACACACAGACATGGATAGACAGGTAGAGATGCCATTTCTTGTAACAGACTAAGCTATGCAGCTTGATGATACACGAGTGAGAATTTCCAGGACAAGTGCACTGTAATTCCAGCACAAAATGCATGGAGACCTACTGAAATAGATACTACCTCAGTTATTTAAAATACTCTGCTCTAATTCAGAAACCCTTTATGCTGAATATTTTTTAAAAATCTTTTGTCTAATCTGATTTAAAGACTTCTTGAGGAATGATATTTAAAAAACATTTCTATTTAGAAAAAAACCCCATAAATGTTATTCTAAGTATGTTTATATCTTCTAAAAACAATAAAGTGAGAGTACATACTTAACATTCTTACAAACTTAAATATTTTATTAGATATTTATAGAACAATTTTAAAATCAAATATATATGGTAAGAATAACTAGAAGATAATTGCTATTAGAGACATAAACAAAAACCTTGCCAAAAATACGTTGGAACCTGATTTTGATAACTTCCTTCACAGGAGCATGGATCAGGATGTACTTCACACAAGTCAGTGGGATTAGATTCAAGTGTAAAATCAGGAAAAATTATATTTGATTATGCCTCAAGTTATTAACAATTCTGTAAAATTAGAGCAAATAGGATGGGAAGAGTAGTTTGCACCTGCTGATAGAAGAATTCTGATATCTCGGGCTCTTCTTGAAAACCATTGATTGTAATTATAATCTCTCCAAGAGCTTTAGTGCACCTGGAATGATGTTTTCAGGAAGGAGATGCCAGCAAGCTTAAAAATATGCACAAAAGTCAGAGTACTCCTACTGTGAGGGGAACGTGGCCCTCACACGTTTTTGCAGACTCTCTTCCTTGCATTTGCATTCTAATGCATGTATTTCATCAATGTGCAATTGTAAACATACCCTTCAGAAAAATGACCTATTGATGGGTTCCCCAAAAAGCCCCTACTGCCTATAATGTGTAATGTAATTTCAATTTCTATCTGAAATTAATTATGAGCACTGTGAGGCATCATAGAAAATTGCATTTTCTGTTTTGCTTTTTTTTTTTATTAGTGGCAATAAATTCCTGATTATTATTTTTGAATTATGTTTATGGTTTTGTTGATATGAAACTTTAACTGATAACAGTAGTGAGGCTGCAATAAGCAATGTGAAATATACATGAATGCACTTATTCATGGTTTATGATTAACCATAAAAAACACCAGGATTTTGAATGGCTTATCTTTTTCTAACGTCCTTTATAGTGTCTCCAAGGCTTGGTATTTTATATATTAGTTAAAATATATGCTGCTCTTACCATGCATAGAAATTAAAACTACAATTTATTTACAGGACACTTTTATAGCCATATATATGTGCACTGCTGGTCATAACCCTGTATGAGGGTGAATGAAAAAGATTTGACTGTAAAATATGTTACCCCTGATATCATATGTTTTGCTACAGTACTGCATAGAATGCATGATAAATCAGTCATTTCCAATGCCCATGATATTTCTAATATCTAGAGGAATATATTTTCCATTTGTATAACTTCTTTCTTACTTCATCTTTTTCAAGCTTTATGTTAAGAACTTGGCTTTCAGAATATCAAACATGATATTTTGCCAGGGTTTGTGGGGGGAGTTGTTTGTTTTTGTTGTTTTGGTTGCTTGCTTTCTTGCTTTTGCTTTTACTTTGGTTTTGGGGTTTTTTTTTAATAGCTTTTGTTGCAGCTCCATCTAGTCTCAGGGCTTTCTTTTCCACTTTCAGATAGCCCTAGGCTGAAAGAAAAATCTAAGGTCAGGCTTTTCTCTCATATTGGGCAGCTTGACTCGGCTTCCAGTATCTGAACATCAGAAAAGACCCAAGCTCCTAAACTTTGAAGTTCAGTAATACTTGAAAGAAAGCCCTAAGGCAAATACCAGACTCAAGGAAGTTAAATCAGTTCTGGATAGGTGAAGCAATACCCCATAGCTACCAAGGGAGATTTGATTAATAAAAATTTTAGCTCCCTATTCTGCACCACAATATTGTTTCATCATCTTTGTCAAGAAATTTAATGTTATCAAGAGATGAAATTAAATCCTTTATTCAAAACATAAGTTCTGTTTACTATACCAGTTTGGGTACTTTTTGAATTTTTTTTTTTTTTTAAAAAGCCTTATTCAATGTACAGAGAAAATAGTTGCAGCTGAATGCCTAAAAAGCCCCTCAGATGCTGGGGGAAGAGACATAAATCAGAAAAAGAAGGAAAACCATACCTCTCAAAGTGCTCTGTCCCTTACAAAGCATATTGCTACTCTGCTTAGCCTCTTCAAGTCAATGATCCATGAAGTTTAATGTAGTTTCCAATTTTTTTGTAGAAATTGCTGAATTTCTGCTTGTCCATGACAGAACACCAGTCCTGGGAGAAAATAAATAAATAAATAACATATTAAATTTATCCACATGGATAATGTTGGAATAGAGTCAGCCATCCAAAAAGAAACTTCATCTCAAATTGCCATTAGGCAATTCTACACCTTAGTGTTAGAGTAGTTCTGCTTTTGCACACAAATCTACAGAGAAAACTATCAAAATGTGAAAACAGATTTATTTTTTTCTTTTTCTCCAACTTTTTTGCTGCCTATAATTTACCCTTCTCCTGGTACTTTTTTATTCTGCCTTTGTGTCCTCAGTTTATCAGTCAGCTTTATAATCCATTTAGTTTTGCTTGTTTATTCTATTCCCTGAGAAAATTTTATCAGTTTTTTCTGAGTGTCATGTCAGTAGCTTCTTCCAAGAATCTTCCACAAAATCAAATACATTTCCTCATGATGTACCAAGGTCTCAAATTTCTGGAACATGATGAACTGTTACCAAGAACATTCATATTATTTTAATAGCATCTTTTGCTTGGTTTGCTGAGGATATTTTCACATGTAGAAATATAAATTCCAAATATTCTGCCTGCCCCATTCTTTTCTGCAGATAAATACACACACTTTCAGCTCATATCAATAACAGCTTCAGCACTGGACATTTCTTTGGGGTTTAATGACCCTTTCCAGGGTTGTGGATCATTGGGTCCCAGGAGGTGTTAATTCTCAGAAAAAGCTGCGTTCCTCTGCTTTTATTGCTTAAATATATTGTTGGTGGAAATATAATATAAATACTGGAGAGGAAAGCAAGTTACCAGCTGAGCAGAAACAGATATGGCTCAAATTGACTTTATTTTATGCTAGATGGCTGGATATTAACAATCACGTCTGCTGGTTATCTTTAATTTATTAAAATTTTAGGGTAAAAGATTGTCTTTTACTTTTCCTTTATAAAGGACCTAAAGATGAATTATCTTGAGTGCGTCAGTTGTACTTTCGCATCATAAATTGAATAAAACCCATAAAAATTCACGTTTTTAACAAAAGCAATTTTCAAGTAGGATATGATTCTGCCCTTTCTAGCAATATTAAAAAGCATCACTCCTTTTGATAAACTGAATCATGCCACTGGATTTAAAAAATTGGGTTTTTTCACATATACAAAGGATTTCCAGAAAAGTCCAAAATATGTTCTTTGTATCTCTGATAACAGCAAAGAAAAATTGTATTCAGCAAAAACAAATATTTCTGACCCAAAGACTCTTAACTTTTTCAATTTATTACGGTGTTACTGATTTTGCCAGTAGTCTTTCCTCACCAATATTTTTCATTCTTAAAAAAAAAAAAAAAAAAAAAAAATCTAATTCCTCTCAGACAAGTTTCCTAATTAAAAGTAATCTTTAGTGCAAACACATAAAGATTTTCTTTAGCTACCCTTTCTCTTTGTGCAGAGGAGAATAAATGTGATGATGCACATCGTCTATCTATCTCATATGTCTAGTGACAGAAACATTAATTCCAAGCACATTTCTATTTCAGCCACTTATTTGCACCCTGTTAGTGCATGAAGAGCAATATTTCTGTGGAGTTATGGTGACATCAAGTGGCTGGCTATATGATCCCTGCAAATATATGGATATATGCTCCAGACATTGGAGAAGAAACCAATACAGGGAACTACCATTAAGTAGTTTTACCTCATTGAAATATGAGTGAACTTCCAGTTAGTTCCAAGTGATGGATTGAAATCTTAATTTTAGGTGCATCACCAGGGTGTGTATCACTAAATGTCATTGATGAAAATAAAACCATTGTATTTCATCCTTGAGAGAGAGCTCAAAGGCAAGAGACTGACTCTGAGATGAAAAGTGGTGCTCAATACCCAATCATCCAAACTGTTCTCTTTTACCTTGTGCTAAAACATTTCTGGGTGACTCAGTCAGTGGCTGTGCACTCATAAGGAAAATAGAGCAGCTCAGAATGATCTTCTGAAAGGATTTTTGTGATTGAGCAAACAAGTTAATATCTAGTCCTTTAATTGCATCTTCTGCTTTAATGAGCACAGCCTCGTAAAGGTAACAAATGAAGTTCAGTTTGTTCTACAGTAGGTTGATTGCTTTAAAATTCTCTCTAGTCAGAATTTCCTTTACAGCCCTTTCCATGCCATGACTGGCTCATGAGTAATGAGTATGAAGACATACATTTTAAGAGTCTCCAGTGAGTGCATTTTCTTCACCAGCTTGTTTTTCCACTCACTTTCCTAATGGGATGAGTTCTTCATCTCCTTTCCTACAGCTCTTCCGTTTGCTATCCTCAGCCTCTCAAAACTAATGCAATCACTCACCAGCTTTTTTCCATGTCACGTCAGAGCTTGTTCCCTGCTTCAAGGCTTGAGTCCACTTGTTTGGATGGCCTCCAAGAATGATTAGCTGGGGAATAAAGACTCAATATGAAATCAATAAAAGATTACTGTTGACAAAAGAGTAACTACAGAATTCCAACTCATCACAACATTGCCAAAATGGTACCTGAGAAGCACAGAGAAAGTAGTGAATGGAGTTTATTTAAATTTAAATTTAAATTTAAATATACTGATAAAAAGATTCCAACTAAAATCACTGTTTAATACAAGTGCAGTTTAATGCAGTGGCTGCATAATACTGACCTAAGTTGTAGAAAAGATGTCACCTCTTTCCTTCAGTTTGATGAAAGCCTGTATCATTGACATCTTACTTGACTAGTCCACATTTTCCCATGTATTATAAGGGCTTCACTTTTGTGAGTGGAATAAATTTGCCTGAAAGGACTGTCTATACATATGTGCACACCTATATACTTCCTTTTTTCTTTTGTGGTTGTTGTTCATCTTCTTGTTGTGTGATCCTCAGAAAGCAAATTATTAGCTCTGGTACACCAAACCTTATTTGCAAGATTAAGATGCAAATTTAATTTTATTAAGTAGAGAAAAAATCTGACTTGAACTGCATATTCTTTAGTGGGGACTCTCATAAAAATATTATGTATGAGAAGCTATTTGGGACAAAAATCACGTGGCTTCATTGCTCTGGAAAATACACAAAATAAAATACATTAATCAGTCTGGTCACAAGACTATTTAAAGGAGAAATCCTATTAAGTGCTTAAATTGATTTACTCTTCCCATCCTCAAAATAATAAAATAAAATTCCTCAAGTGTCTATTAAATCAGACAATAAATAAGGATAGGTAGGTAAAATCCTTGGGGAAAGGAAGGACCTTAAGGCCATCTGATTCATATTTCATACCTCTTCTATTTCTCCATCTTTTCTTCATCCTTGCTGAAATTCATACATATAAAATGTCATAAGCTAGTGTTGGCTTGGATTCAATTTATTTTACAAAAGGAAAAAAAAAATGGAGAAAAAAATCATGTGAACTCATGCCAAAATACTCTAGTGAAATAATTTTTATTTTCATTTATATTCACTGCCATGTCTCTCCACTGAAGTTAATGCATTTTCCCTGAAAGGTAATTCATTTCAATTTAAATCAATACAGTATCTTTGAACTAATGCCTTCCAGAGATGCCATGTTTGAACAAACAGTCGTATATTAGAGTAAACTCCAAATTTTATTAGTAATTGCACCAAAAAAAAAAGGGTGCTCAGAAAAATACTTTTGCTTCTAAACAATACAGATTGTGAACAAATAATCCATTTTTTGTTTTGCTGTTCTGTTTTGGTATTCAGGGGTATTATAGGCTTTGACATAAAGGAGGGAAGGGAAAAGCTATTTATAGATCTAAATACAACTAGGTATAATTCTTGCCTAAAAAATGAATCAGAACTTTTGTGAAAGGAATGACTCCCTTCTGATTTTTTTTTTTTTTTTTCCCATTCCATATCTTTCAAAATACCATGGAAGACTGTCCTTGGTGTCCCAGGGTGTTCCCAGACAAGGAACATAAATATCCATGTTGTTCTAAACTTGCATTTCCTAACCACCAGAACATAACCTCCCTAGTAACACTTAATTGGGGGAGGTGCACATATGAGAAGAGAATGGTTTTTACCTTGTACCTTCTTGTTTAGCACAAGCTGGAAACGTGTGGGGTCAAAAAAGAGGCAGATGATCCCTGATTTATAAAATATTTGATTGTCATTCTCAAGTTCCTCTTGCAAAGAATCTGAAAAAATTTTCTTCTGAGCAGTGTTTTTCATTTTGAAAATTGAAAATTTTCCCCCTCCCAGGGATCAAAGGGATTATAGAAGGCTGGAAAACGTCACATCTGTTGCCAGTTGTTCTGTTCTTTCAAGGGAGCTGAGGAAAGCAGCGACTGTGTTTGCTGGCTGAAAATGTCTTCACGGGTAACAGCCTTGGATTGATGGCAGTAGTTTGGCCTCTTTATGGCAAGAGGTAGGAGGGGTTGACTTTCCTGGCTGTTTGGGGTTGTTTTGCTTCCCAGTTTTGGAGGTCACTAAGCTGGGTTGCTGGAACCAGTTTAGTCAAGTTTAGCATGGCTTGAGCTGAATGGAACTGGTTTGAACCAGTTTTATCTGGTTTGATCCTGTTAAAATTGGTTTGAAGAAGTTGGAACCAATCTGATTTAAACTGGTTAGAACCAGGCTGATCTGATTGAAACCAGTAGGAACTGGTTTGTACTGGTTGGAAACAATGTATTCCATTTTAAAACTTTTATGACAGTTTAGATCTTGTTTGAACTGGTTTTATCTGGTTTAAACTGTTTGGAATGGGTTTGATCTGATTGGAACCAGATTACTCCAATTTGAACCAGTTTGGAGCAATTTAAGCCGGTTTGAACAGCTTCTATCTGCTTCAATCCAGTTTGAACTGGCAGCAACAAGTTGGAAACAGTTTAACCCAGTTAGGACTGGTTGGAACCTGACCGAACTGGCTTGATTCAAGTGAAAAAGGTTGGATTTGGTTTCAACTGGAGGAAATGGGTTTATCCAGTCGGAATGAGTTTAGTCCATTTTAAACTGGTTTGATCTGGTTGGGACCAGTTTCAAAAGGATTGAACCAGTTTTATTTGTTTTGATCTGTTTTAAACACATTTGAACCCGTTGGAACAGATTGGGACCAGTCTGATCTGGTTTAAACCATTTGGAGCCAGTTTGATCCTTTGGAACCAGTTTACTCCTCCGGCAGAGCAGACAGCAGCGGCATTCCCATTTCCTGAGATGGCTCCATAAGGGTAAAAGGACCAGGGCAGACACATTACATACCCAATGGAGTAGTCTACCACCTTTTTGGTGCTGATTGTCAAACATTCTTATGCCAGTCATGTTTAAAATGCTGGAATGACCAAACTTATTTTCCTCAGATGTTTTAAAGATGACCAACCTTTAGGACGCTGGTCAACTCCTCATGTAGGGCAGTCACCCAAATCCTCAGGTATATGCTTCCTCTGCCTTTCTTTTCATCCTGTTATCCTGTTTAACCTACCCATCATCCTTTCTGGATTTTTTTTTTTTTTTTTTTTCTTAGAGGCTGTAGCATGCTGTCAGAGCTATTCCTTTCTTGAGAGAAAATGCCAATGGGAGATACATTAGACATTTTACTGTAATTAATTTTTTCCCAGTACTCTATTTTTTCCTATCACTCTATATTTCTCTGTCCAGTCCATTGTATGAATGGGTATTGATCTTTAAATACAATACCTCTAAATCTTTCTGTATGCTTCTGACAGCTTCCTTATTTATTAATTTTACTTTTTTTTAGAAGACAAGAACACTTAACACAGTTCTTCCTTGAGATACCATTAAAATATGCTAACTAAGGTAAATGTGTAAGAAAATGCAGACATTTCTAAAGGTTATGATCTGTGACAACTCTTCTTAGCTTTAAAGTTACTTTAATTGAATTAATTGTAGCATTGAAGAAACTGAAGAACAAAGAGAGCTCTGACTCCGAATGTATTAAAGGGGAATATTTGACCTTTTCAAGATTGGCAGTCCTTTCTGCTGGAGCTCTCTTAATAATAATTTTTTAATTATTTTTCCCCGTGAAAAATAAGGTAGGTGTGTCAAAAAGCTGAAGTACAGCTGAGGTAGTTGGAAATATCCAGGACTGGAAGTGTGCAAGTATGCATGTACACTAGCTACTATAATTCAGAGGATGTCAGCAACGGGGTGTTCATTGCGTTGGCAAAGCTTTTGACAAAAGGAAACAAGCTAGACCGAGTTAAACCTAATTTTTCATATCAGAATCATAGAATCACAGAGTGGGTTTTTTTGGAAGGGACTTATATAAAGAACATCTCATTCCAACCCCCTGCCATCGGCAGGGACACCTTCCACAAGACGAGGCTGCCCAAAGCCCAGTCCAACCTGGCCCTGAACACTTCCAGGGATGGGGAAGCCACAACCTCCCTGGGCAGCTTTTTCCAGTGCCTCACCACCTTCACAGTAAAGAATTTCCACCAATATTCAATCTAAACCTACTCTCCTTCAACTTAAGGCCATATTCCCCCTTGTCCAGTCCCTACATGCCCTTGAAAAAAGTCCCTCTCCACCTTTTTTTATGTCCTGGAAAGCTGCTATAATGCTAATTTCACACTTATTTTGGTTTGCAGGATGTTAAATAAAAGATCCTTATTCATAAGTTTGTTTGTTTGTTTGTTTGTTTTTTCTGAAAAATATTGTTCACTGCTTTTTGCATGAGAATAAAAATAATTTGCAATCAGCTTCAGTTTTTTTTTTGTTGTTGTTGTTTTTGTTTTTTAAAGTACTTTAACTCAATAAGATTTAATCAATTTTCTCAAAAAAGCAGCCAGAAGTTCACATACCATGGTATTTACCTGAGGATATGAACTTTTCTTCTACCTCCTCTTTACCTTCATTACTGAGTACAGGCTGTTCCTGTTCATGTCTTACATTTTGCTGCATTCACTCTCTGTAGCTCTGTGATCCTATGTTATTCATTCCACAGTGCCCTGATCTTTTTGGGTTTCCTGGCACCTCACTGTTACATAATTTATGTATCAAAAGTAAGGTAAAGGGCCCTCCCTCAGCCTAGGAGAGTTAGTCCTTTCTCCATTAAAGTCTACAAAACCTAACTGTAGTCTGAAAACCTCAGGACTAGCTCTGAGAGCACGCTGCAGCCGCTAAGGGGAAAAAAAATAAATAAAAAAATCCAGGTGGCAAACTGTCTTTTCAGCCCCTGCATTGCTTTCCTTATTTAGCTTTTATTGAAAAACTTAACAGCTGAAAAATTTTCAATTTCAATATTTCAAAATCAAAACGAACCCAAAGCAGGAACTGTGAGAGCATCTGATGTTTACTGATTTATTGAAAAGAACAAATTTCACTTTACATGCAAATCTTCCCTAAACCCTCAGAGGGTAGGATAGGTGTATTTATGCACAGGCAGTATCTCTTTGTATAGTGCTGTAATTCTATGCAAAAACAAAGCAGAAATTATTTTCCTTGTACAGATTAAAGCATGCTTGAGGCAAAAATCTGGGCTTGTTTTCAGCTAGCGAAGAATTTGTTTGTAGACTGCATAAGTACTATATTTCTGGCCTACTGCTGCATCTCTAGCCTCCCTGTAAATTGTTTATAACAAATACTCTGATTTTCAGCTTTGATATCTGATCTGTACTTACCCCATGAGAAGTTAAAAGGTCAGTAACTGTTTTGAACTAGCTCAGCTTAATTTACTAATACTTCATTTCACATTGTCAAAACATTCACAAAAAGCCTCAAAACATGCCTTTGACTGTATAGGAAGAACAAATATATTGTAAATAATTTCCTAACCTCACTTTAAATTGCTGCCTTCTGGACTTCGGTTTTCTAAGCAGAAGAGCACTTCAAATTCAGCACACCACCAGATCACTTTAACCTCTTTGAAAATGCATTTCAGGAGCCTTGATGGATCTCTTGCTCAGCAATTGGCCTTGGGAAAGTATACACTTCATGGTAAGCTGAGTGCCACGTTCTGTAATCTGTCAGAAAAAGAACAGCAAGTGTAATGGGAGGTTGAAACAGATAATTTAGCATTGTGACATTATTTGTGAATTTGGCTCTATGAGACAGAATTTTGTCATGCATATAGTTGATATTGATCTGAGGTTATGAATGTGACTGGCTGTATCCCCAGTTTCTGAAGAGTTTTGAAGTATAACTTAACCTGGGTCTCTCTCTGCAACCTTTTAAGAGTGGGACTGATAACACCTCCTGCATAAGATGCTCCACCAGTGTGAAGCTGAGCAGTTCTGATGCCTTCCCAATCGTCTACAGAGCAATTTGGGAAGAACCTAGCTTCACTTTTATTAACCCCAGAGGTCTCCCTCTTTCTTTGACTTTCCAGTCTATATCTTTCTTCAGCTGTCCAGCTAAATTGACAAAGCACAGAGTCCTGTTCCATACAGCAAGTACCTTTGTAGGAATCCCTTTATAAGCTTTAGCACTTAAGAAAAATCAATAGTGCTTATGATGTCTCCCTTCTCCTGCACGTTAAATTCTCATCAGCCTGTTATTAACTGTAGGAAGACAGTAAACATTGCATTTTAAAAGCACTCGTGTGGCATTTCACTTGAATAATGTTGCCTATCCTTCCTTAATGAATTTAGTGGAATTGTGTTGTTGGTATATTTAGCAAGAGAGCGAAGAGCTGTGCAAAAACACATTGCAGGTACAGATCCAGGTATATCTATTATATACAAATCTTCCATGTTCATTGAAATAAAATGAGCCCTAGAAATACTGATATTTTAAATACCACTTCAGAGTATAAATGGCCATAAAGACAATCAATTCTACCTTTGTCCAAATATACTTGGAAGAAAGAAAGAAAAAAAAAAGCTCTGGAAGATCAACCTGTGATTTATTACAGGAAAGAAAATATAGACATAGAAAAACTGAAGCAAAAATTATCTGAATGTACTACATTAAGAAAGCTATTTCGGAAACAAAACTAGTGAAGACAAAAGCACCTAAGATTCAAATATCTAGTTCTCAAGCTTTATGTGGTTTCTAGACCTTTTACTGTCTCTTGGAAAGTAATCTAGAAGAATTGGATTTGGACCCTGTTCCTCATAATAGGAATTAAAAATGAAGAGTTCTACATCAGGATGGTGGGTAGGTTTACCTGATATTCACAGTTCGTAGTCTGTGCTTGTTTGTCCTGTATGTCCTTTGCATTTCTATATGGATTATAAGGATCTTTAAAAGATGGAGAAAGGATAATTTTTTTTCTCCTTACTGTCGTGTCCCAGTGGTTGGAACAACAATATAGAGTACAAGGATCTTAGTTGCAATCCCCCAATTTGCTTAATAGCTTCAAATGTTCATCACTGCTGAAACTGACCTAATTACCAGAGTACTGGCCACTTCAGTAGTGCTCTCTCACCTGTGAAAGGACTGGGGGGGGGCAGATTTCCCGTGCTGCATGTCAGTCTTTTTCCTTAAAGAAAATAAATTCATGGTTTTTTTATTCTGGAATGAGAGTGCAAACATATGCATGATTCTGTAGTCTAGTGATGACGACATTTCATGGAAAGGATCAGGTTTTGATCCTGCAACATTTCTGCATGTTTTTAGTCATCTGTAATGATTAAACAGTCCTTGGAGATGAGCCTGTAAACTAAGCCCACATCTTCCAAAATTAGCCTTGCACATCACACCGGAGACAATCACTCAATGAATCATGATCTTCTTGATATATTTCCTTTTTTGTTTAGGGAGATGGGAGGCGTCCTTCCCAAAACAGTTTGGTGCTCAGCTCATGTTTTGCCAATATGAATGGGGAAAGTTAAAACTCACTGGGCATGAATCCAAGGCTCCTGCAAGGGGATTGCTCTGTCCTCACATGGTGGTGGAAAGGCCAGTCTGCCTCTATTGACTTTTATGTAAAACCTTTTACATGAATGTTTATTTTAGTAAAAAAAATCTCTCAGAGTAACACATATCCTCAGAGGAGACAAGGAAGGGAAAAGTCCAATTTTCTGATCCATATTGGTCCTTTTCTTGCAGCACCAGGCCCTGGCTGATGTATACAGCAGAAGGACATTGGGAGCCCTGTCTGTTCAGCACCTATAGCACCTTTATCACTTTACCAGTCGTGCGGCTGGAAGAGCTATTCTGTACTTTAAATCTGGCCAGGACATGAAAAAAAAGAGTCCTTTAAAACAGATTACAAATATTTACATTGGCATAAGTGAGAAATTTGAAGAAATGGCCCTCTATATGATAGAGGAAAGACATATTTAGCAGGCTTCACAACTGAAGAAGCTGTAAAGTGGAGTGACATATTTCAGTTTATTTATAGTTTAAATCTAGCAATTTTACTGTCAGATTAAAATATCAGGTGAGCTTTTCTGAATCTGTTTCCTGTGGTTCAATGTATCTTTTCTCTGGCTCATATTACTTTTATTATCAACATTGGCAATCTTTTACCCTTTCTTAAACAGAAAAATTGGTAGCATTTCACACTTACACTGGAAAACCAGAGTTTTTTGGCATTTCCTGTACTAAAGAAGGTAATGTGGAGCAAGTTCAAGAGAATTCTGGGCATGTAAGTACAAAGGGTTGTGATCTTTTTGTCTCTGGTCGCCTTTGCTGCTCTGCAAAGGAGACTTGACTTTGACCTCAGTAGCTCGAGGTTCTGCCTCTAATTGCAACCAATGTCATCTCATTCTTTACTATGTAATATGTAAAGTAAATCATATCACATTAATTTTTTTTCTGTTCCATATTACCTCCCAAAGCCAACACTGTACTTTTTTCATTACTCCAAATTGTCACACAAGCCTCTGACATTTCTGACCATCTCAGTTTTAATTTCAGATTGTTTTACAACAGTACCTTAAAAGAACCCCAAAACATTGACTTGTTCTTCTTTATAGAAGTAATTTGAATTGTAGGTACTCTAGATAAATCTCTCTTGTGACAGAATATAAATGTTAGCTGTTCTGACCCTGTAAAAGAAATATAATCAGCTAGTAGGGCAGAACTGGGGATCGTGAAAGGCTTAACCTTAATTACTGGTATTCAACAGCCACAAAGCCACCTAAAGGTTATTCTTGTGACTTAGAAGAAAAGAAAAAAACCAATTTTATTTAATGTAAAAAGCAGCACTTTTGGGGGGAGGACTTAAAAAAAAAAAAACACTTAAAAAAAAAAATAAAGTGGATTGCAATATCTTAAACCGTAGTCCACTGTGACTGATCAAGAAAATGAAATCTATCCAACAGGTTCAAACTAATTTCTTTAGAAACAAAATCCCAGCATGTGCTTAAAATCAATGCCCAGCTGTAGTGATTTAGATACTTTTTTTTGATATCAAAAAGACTTTGCTTTTCATCCCAAAAAAGAAACCTTGTGTATATCAATCAAGAAAATACAGACACCTCTCAAATTCCAGGTTTTTTAAAAAAATACTGTTTATGAACACAGTTTTATTACTACTACCTGCAGATTTTAAGCCTTAAAACCCCTCATTTTTTCAAAAGGTGTTAAGAAAGTCTGACTTGTGTCAGGTCAGACTAGATAATTGGGAAAAAATAAATCTTGCTTTCTTTGCTTCATCACATCATATTTATGTTGTGCAACCATGTTTATTTGTTATACGTCTTATATTTTTAATATTTTAGAGACTACTATAAGGTAAAGATTTTTTCAAAATTCATCTTTTATACAAGAATCATTTTCACTATGAGTGTGCCATGAAAAGACATTTTAATGATATATAGATAAATATCTCTCCAGAAAATAAACTATTCATCCTTCTTGAAACAGCTTCTAAAAAGACAGGATACGTTTGTTTTGCTTAGATTCATGCTCAGTATCCACATGAACAAGCAACCTGACATGATGGGTAATGTTTTTTAAAGGAAACTGAAGTATAAAACTGAGGCATAAGAGCAAAGATATTTGAGGACAATTGGCCTATGTCCAGTGATAAAAACATGTATTTTATTGTTTTATGAGAGTGGTAGTGAGAAAATAAGGAATAGGGTGTTTTTTCATATGTAACATTCATCTGTCTGTTTTTATTGTGTTAATTGTATGTGTAGATAAAGATCAAAGCCAATTTAATTTTAGGCAAACTTGTAAACAGGTTTAAAAAAGAAATATTACAAAGAAGGACTTTAAGCTTGCTAATATGTCACTGTGGAACATCACAAACAAGTCCACAGGATAGTTTGAGAGGGTAAGCCACGTATTTTTTCCTTTGGTGTTATGGTATAATATAAGCCTTTTGTAAAAGCAATTCTCAGTCATACTGAAACAAGTTGGTTTGCATCTTTTCCAATACATGAGATGTGAATTCTTCAAATAACTTTTCAGTAGGTTGTTTTATTTGCAATTATATATTGTACTTCAGGAACTCCAACTTATCTCCCAGTTCTGGACACTTCATTTCCTTTACAAATGCTCAGGTTAAACAGAAGTCATTAACCTTTGTTCATTCACAGATCTTCTAATCAGATCAACGGCTGCCAAAAAAAAAAAAAAAAAACAAAAAAAACAACAAAACCTACCAAAACCAAACAGGAAAAGCTCCAAAAAACCACGCAGTGGACAGAGAAATGAAGTCCATTGGGAAAACCTTGTTTGTCATCATCTGCCACTGTTCTGCCTACTCTGATAGGTAGTAATTTTGCACAATTTCTCCAACCATCTTTTGCCCTGTGGGAGAAATGACAGTGCTTTTCATCTGGTCTCCAAACTAGGAAAAACCGTGGTCAAATATTCACAACTGCCAACTTCAAAGCAATTTTTCCATGGCAACCATACCTCAAAAGCCTGGAGTTGCAGAACTTGCCAATTAGCAGCTCCAAAGGGGGCCATTATCTCCTTCAAAAACATAACAGGACACTGTTTTTAATCACCATTTGTTTCCAGCCTTACAGCAAGCACTTCATGAACACGAACCGTGCAAGTGCAAGGCTGACTACTTAAAAAGAAGTTGATGTTGCATGAAAAGAACAACGCACATCAAGTTACATTTTTTAAAAAATAAAGAACAATTATCCTCAGTAAATCATCTCTTCTAATTTATTGTTGTTTAATTAAGGCAAGTGGTATTTTCTCATTATTGGCAGTGGTAAACCATGCATAACAGCCGCGGAATTTGCCATCAGTAGGAGTTCTTAGTTATTACTGCTGCTTGGGAAAGAACAAGTACTATAAAACAAGAAGCATCTGCATAAATATGAACCTGTAGAATGGCCTGCCTAGTTCTCTAAGGCTTCTATTCATAAAGAGAAGACATACTGAAGGAAAAAAAAATGGAATAATGAAAGTACAGAAGTAGGAATTTGGCTCTTTATCTTGTAAAATCTTTCTGACTCTACTGAAGTCTATGGAAAGTTGTATCATTACTAGCTATGAATTCCATATTGATTTAAGATTATCTTATACATAAAAAGGACCTTTTTAATAATAAAAAAGTCCTTTATTTTCACTAACTCTTTTGAAGTAATTATTTCTTTATCCACATAAATGATGTGCCATGTCCTTCAGAGGTCACATGTATTTCACCAAGAAACGTAAGAGAAATGTGAACTTCACCCATTTATTTGAAAAGGATGTCATCTGTGAAGCCAAATTATACCCATTACCATTAACACTGTATCACAGCTAACTAATTTATCACTTACCATTCTGTCATAAACCCTCAGTTATCCAGCTTGCCTTGTGTTGCTGGAGATGTTCACGTCGCTTTGACATCTGGTGCATTTGAGAGGGATAGCTGGGCAAATTTTGAACATGTAACCAACTTAGGGACCTCTCCACACAGCAGAGAGACATTTTCTTTGAGCAAAATTGTGATCATTTTTGAAGAAATGAGGCGCACATGATGTTACATGAAACCTGCCTGAATGTCTCTCTCACAAGACACGACATGGTCAGGGCATTGCAGGCTACGGTGCTGCGCAGTGCCCGTGCTGTTACTGCCACAGGAGCCTGTAAAAAGCAGCCCAGACTCCTTGACAAGAAAGAGCAGGAGAGATGGCAGGGCCAGCTGAGCAATCCTCTGAATAAGAGCAGGAGTATTGACAGGTCAGGACAGCAATGAGAGCAAAGTAAGATCGCCTTTAATTTAAAGATGGTTTTCATGCACATGCATTGTCGTCTGTCCAGTAAAAGCCTAATGAACTCATAGCTGGTTTGTCCAAAATGATGCTAATTGATGTTTCTAGTACTCCTACTTGAATAATTCCAGTCTCTTAAAAAGAGGTTCAGTGGTTCTGAAATACTGAGGAAAAGCCAAATAAATAATGCTCCTTTTATTATCATCTCGAAGTAAGCCAGGGATTTTCATTATGATCTCCTCTAAGATGTTATTCTCTTTGCATGTGCTTGTTTTTAAAATCAGCTACATGCTTGTTGCTCACACACTTAGAAAGGAAGCTAATGAAATTTCATGGTACTTCATGTGCATAGACAGTGCAAATTTCCTTGTGTATTCCTAATTAGCATTTAGCCTGGCTTCACAGAGGGAGAGACGTTGTTGCTAGTCCAGGACATGTGGTGTTGTGGTGGTTTTTTTTTTTTTTTTTTTTTTTTTTTTTTTTTTTGTGATAATCTCTTTCTTGAAGGACCAGGTTTGAGAAGACAGTGCAGGGAAATTTTTAAACAGAGAAAAAAATACTACGTCATCTCTTTTTTGACACATACAAAATGTTTTTAAAAGCTGTAGTCATGGAAAAAAACCTAACAACTCAATTCAGGACCAACAAAGACAAATTAATAAAAGATAGGAAATTTCTATTGTTGTTTTTTATTTTCTTTTCTTAGCGCTACATGAAAATCCAGAGCAAAAGTTATTTTCCCAAAGGCATGCTGTTGACCTAACAAGTGATGACTACAGAGCCCTTCACAGCCCAGGTCTGTGTTGCTCTTGTAGGTGTGCTTTATATATAAGATTGCTTGCTTTTCCTCTGCTGTGGGAGTCTTTCATATCCCATGGGAACACTGGAAATATGAGTCCTGAGTAACTGTGCACCAGCTACCTCACAGACTAACAATATATTGGTAGATAAGAAGAAATCTCTGTTTACCACAACACCATTCGCTGCTCAAGCTTCTTCTCCAGAGACAACCCCATCTTCCCTCACTAGGATACAGCAGGAACAAAAAGAGATACAAATATACTTGGAGAGTTGCAATTTTGCCAAATGCACCCCCACCTTTCCCCAGAGAACTAGATCAAACCATTAGCAATGGCATGTCAATACAGACAGGCATGGCTAGATGTGGGTCTTCTCCAGCTGTTCCTAGGAAAATACTGCTGCCTTGAAACTCTGTTAATTCTTCTACTCTGTGGCTGAACCTTGGTTAACGTGCCCTAAGAGACTCAAGGTGCTTTCCCATTAAACATTTAAAGATTTACTGGATCAGTTAACAGTTAAGTGCATTAAGTATTTCAAAGGAATGACCTAGCTCCAATCTGATGCATCTCCTTGTGTTTCCCTTCCGTTTCCCTTGAACAATGTCTGTTCAAGACTTCTGCACACACTGGAGGAGTTTCCCCCTGTGAAGCAGGGAGCAAGCCCTGCTTGGCGGGTAGGACATGCATCTCTAATCTGGTCCCAGCTGAATCACTTACCTTTTCCTCACATAGCCTTGGTAAAGATAATCACAATCCACTGGAAACCTCATGTGGCCTTTCTATCCCCACATCCACTGCTCCATCCAGAGAACATCCATTTGATACCTGTGGTACGGCATTGCATAGCGCTGCTGCTTAACATCTATCACCACTAGTTCTTTGAAAAAGAAACTGAACAGAAACAAAATTAGCATCGTCTTATTCTGTATTTTTGCCAAGACAAATGCATCCCAAGACTCATGTCCCAGCCCTCTAGCCCCAATACATATGTAACAATCACCTAGCTCTACAGTATTTCAGTTTTCCCTTTGCCTGTTCCTAACAAATGAGTACATATGTGTTATATTTAGCAGTGTGCTGTCTTCTTTTCTGCTTGTGCCCTTACACCTTATTTCTTTTAACACGTGCTTCATTTATAGCATAACTTTATGGCAGACAGAATGAAAGCCAAATATTTCTAAACAATTCACATCACTCTTGAATTCTTTTACTATGAATCAATATCAGATTCAAACCCAGACCATTCTGAACTCTCTCACATCCTTTTATTTCTCTTCAGACACAGTGCCAATAATTCTATTAGCCTTCTTGGAAGAGCTGTGTGGATTGACTTTCACAGTCAGTACTTCTTGCACCAAAAACTTTAATTTCAATGTCACAATGTCATTAATACTCTGTTAGAAATATCCTTGCTGGTGACATTGTTAAACATCAGAATTAAGACAAAAACTCATCCTGTAGGTGTATCCTTGATCTGTGGTCTCCCAGAACAATTTTTATTGTTATTTTTTCCCTTGCTCCTTTTTCTGCTTCCCATTGTGGTCGTTTACTGAGTCACACTGCAAAGTGAATTCAGTTAAGACCCTCCATAGTGTCCTTCTAAAAGACCTCCAAAGCTGAGGCTTAGAAGCAGTTTCCAAGTGATAATTGTGTCACTGGAATTTAGAGCATTAGGGTTCCATATTTAGGTTCTTGGAGTGGGGAAAGATGGTGTGTCTGCTGGCTGTTAAGGGCTCACAGGCTCCACCTAAATCACAATGTGCAACAAAGTCACACTTTTCTTCCTTGGCAGCCTGCTTGTGCCTGAAAAGGGACTTTCAGTCTGAGGATCATAGCTTTAGGATATCCTTTTTTGCTTTTATTACTTCAAACCCCCGTGTATCACCTACAAGGATTTAGATGGATTCATTCTTGCATTCAGAATGCTCTGAAATTTCTCCTGAATGTGTTCTCTCTGCAGTCCTACCCCCGCTTCCCCTCTCACTTCTTCCAGTCTTCAATAACCACTCAATGCCTTCACTCCTTTCATGAAACAAGTGGAGATTTCTAGCTTGCAAATCATCTGTCACTTAATTCCTTCTTCCTTAAATTCGTGCCTTCACAAAGATAAAGCCCTTCTTCCACTCTATGCTAGTGTAGTCTTATCAAATTCACTTGCTACTGATGTCTCTAATTTTTTTTTCTTTTTCTTTTTCTTTTTTAAATCTTGTATGGACTGACAGGTTGCTAACTTCTCTGTTTTGGGCTATTACTTTTGAAAGAGACAGGTATTTAAATTGTTTCTTTGAGTAGTTTCCCCTCAGCATAGCTGTTATGCACACAGTTACATCTGTATGGAACTGCAAAGGTCTGTACCAAATGGGTTTTTTTAAGCAAGTAGCATTTTTATTTCACTTATCTATCTTCTCTGTACTACACATATCTCACTTCTTCCACCTTATGTAGATAAAAATGTGAAAAATACATGTGGTGTCAGTAGTAATAATAAACTCAGCTCCACAGGGTAAATTGCATCATACATCCTTCACACCTGGGTGATACAATAGTGGAACATGGTCTCAACTAGTCATATCATTGATGTTGAAGAATAAGCTGTATTTTCCTAGTTCTCTATTCCTTTTTTTTTTTTTTTTTTTTAAACACAATTTCTATTTTTTATAATATCACTGTCATTTGAACATGTATTTTCCAAAGACCAGCAGGTGATTCTAAGCTAAAAGTATTTCTCCTTCACCATTTGTCACACATTATCCCAGCACTTGTAATTTCACACACCTTAATCACACACCTTAAAGCAAAAATTCCATCTTCACTATGTCAGAGCTCATTATCAACTGCTTTCTGATGGCCTCATACCCTGCTACAGTCAATACTTGCTCTTGAGACCATGTCAATTGAACAAGATCAGAAAATCCTACATTGAAAGTAACATGTGCAGCTGTGAAAAAAAATATACTTGTTTCCAAGTAAATGTTCTAACACATATTTCTAAGGGGTCTGCTGTGACTTATATTTTTTAATGACATTTTTTTTCTTGTCATTATTTGCTGTTAAGAAATATATAAACAGAAATATAAGAAGAAATATATAAACACAAACAATATATAAACACAAGAAATATATAAACACAAGAAATATATAAATACAATTGATGATGCACTATCTAATCCCTGAGGGTGGATTATAAATATATCAATGACAGCAGCACTACAATGTACATGAGAGTCACAGACTCACAGAATATTCTGATTTGGAAGGGACACACAGGGATCATCAAGTCCAACTCTTAAGAGAATGACCCACACAGGTATTGAAGCCCATAGTCTTGTCCTTTTTAGCACCAGGCTCTGACTATCTGAGCTAAAGTGTCACTTAAACTGCCTAAATTAAAACTGGAATAAATAGGAACAGAATTTGGATTACCTGAAACATATTCATAATATTATATTGTATAGAAAAGCCAAAGGTAGACAAGAAAGAAAATTGTATTACAGGATATTTTTACAGGATTATTACAGCATTTTGTTGCATCAATTTTTAATTTTTTTTTTTTTAAATTTGTTGTTGTTGTTTGTTTGTTTTAGGTTTTTTTAATAGCTATCAGTATAATATCCCAAGCAGCTAAGCATTTCTGGAGTGGAGTTTCCACTGATTTTCTTTATAAAAATGTCACAAAGGATTTTGCAGTAAATGAAAATTTCATCATATACCCTTCACCATCTGCGATAGCAATAGCAGCACTGCATCATTACTATGGATTCCAAGTACAGACAAAGAGAAATAAATTTGGAGAAAACACAGGCTAGGTTATATTTTTAGATTTATTTTGAGAATAGTACTAAAACTCCAAATGGACATGCTGATTGTATCACTTTGCTTCTTGTGGCTTTCCTCCCTCCCCTGGCAAGGATTTCATGGGTGCCAAGCAGAATTACTTCAGCTGCATTCACTCCAATGTGACTAGATGAATCCAGGAGGAAGAATTGAGTCTATTTTGTAGAATTTCTCTGGAATTCTGTAGAACCATAGAATAATTTAAGTTGCAGGGATCATCTGACCACCTTCTGTTCAAACCCACCCTCATGGCTACAAAGGTAAGGACATGTACACCTTCCAGGCTGTGGGACTGGAATGTGAATCAGAGCAGTGAAATATTCCAGTATTAAAGAGCTGTCCACTGGAGCTGAATTGTGAAAATACTACACTGTTAGAAAAGGCCTGCTGGAGATGTGGGGAACAGAAATGCTTTCAGCCAGCACCTTTTGGGGAAGAAAAGAAAAAAAAGGAATGTGGCACTACTCATTCAATCAACACCTGGGATATGCTATTGTTCTGCTGGCTTGATTTGCCACTACAAGCTGGAAAATTCCTCAGTCATCTTGCAGAGATATCACATTGGTTTTAACTCTGATTGTGACAGCTTAATTTTAGTTTGCAAAGATGATGACGTCCTTTCACATTTTGCCTGATTATTTTTTCAGACTGATTTACAATCAGTTTCTTTCACTAGCTGGAACAGGGAAAAGTAAAATGACTGGATTTTAAATTTTTTTCTCTTTCAGGTTTCAATTCATCCTTTGTTTAAGAATCAAAAATAACAATCTAAATATATATATATGTATATATACACACACATATTCTTTGACTTTAACAAAATTCTTGGCTACCCAATGAACCTGAACTCCTTACCTGCATTTTTTTTTTTTTCACAATTATAGATATTCCTGGCCACCGAAGGTTTGCAGTCAATCTGTTGACAGTGAACAGTGCAGGACAAGCTGTGTAGAAGATCTTTCCAATTCATCAGATTCCCAAACCCTAAACATTAGTGCATATTAAGGTTTAGGGGGCAAATGTGGAGTGAGAAGATGAAGGTGTGGGACTACTGATCATCCAGAGCCTTCCAGGATTCTTCTTTTATGAAATAGACACAGGATTTGTCTATATTCACCTGCCTCTTCCTGATGTGTGATTGACTTTCCATAGCCTCAGGGACTGGTTGTAAGCATGAGCATGAGATAGCAATGGTTTTCTTGTGAGGAGAAAGAAAGAAAAAAAAAAAAAAAAAAAAAAAAAAGAAGCCTGGTTTAAAGAAATAGACTAATTCTGTCTTCTTAAACCCCTAATCTCTTGCTGTGTGATTTTGTTTGGTTGGTTTTCTGAACCTTAATGGAATAATGCTGACTGATTTCAAGAGGAAGAAACAAACAGCTAAAAGAAGGGATAGCCTGGAAGATAGAGCATCACAAAGGAAGATATATATATATATATATATATATATATATATATATATAAAATCAACTCCCAGAGCTATTATCTATCAAAATCCTTTCTATTTGAAAAATCATGGACTATAAATTGTATCATATTTGTTAGGAACCAGTGCTTCACTGCTGTGCTGGAGAATCAGCTGGCTCTGCTTTTCCCACCTCCGTGTTATGCCCATCTAGCGAAACTGCGCTAGGTTGAGACACACCTTTTCTTTCACTTGCTATTCCTGCTGGAAATCTCCGCACCTGCAGGCCAGGGTACTCACAGGTGCAAGGCAGCTCTTTCCCTGACACAGGCTGAACCTGGAGGATGGGTAATGGAAAGCGTTAATATTCTGCCTAAAACAGAGAGTCCCTGGGCGCGACCTTCAGGAGGTGCAAACATGTAACTCCCTGGTACCACACAGCTCCCCCGGGACCACCCTGCCTAAGGCAGGGAAATTGCAACAGAGCTCACAGAGCTGTTTTACTTCAAACTGCAGCCTTGCAGGATCTTAACTCTGGAGAGACACTTCCCCCTTCTCAGGAAACCTCATGGCCACTGTGCAAACCGCGTGGGATGTGGCAGAAATACCACTCTGCACCAAAGTGTTGCTGCCATTCCTGTTGCTTGCTTGCTTGCTTTCTGACCCCTGGAAAATTCTGGATCACCTAAAAATGCTGAGGATCACTGCAACTCAAGCTCTTCATGCTGTCAGATCTGCATTTTTTTGTAGGGCTGGCTGACAGAACCCTTTTGTGCAGCAAAGCTTGACCTGGGGTCTCATATTTTGCTGAGGATCTGGCATCCTGTAAACTGTGTTGTGCTAATGCAAATAGAAGTCTCTGGGAACGTTCACTCCATGATATGTGATCTATGAATTGTTACATTACAGATTCTTATCTGCCTTAAAACCATTAAGTTGTTACCTTGTAAAATACACTTTACATTTCCCAGAGATTCCCTGGACTGGGTAAGTCAGGGGTGAATTTGATGTGTAACGTTCTTCTTGTGTAACATCAAAATTTTTTATTGCAATAGTTGTTTTAGACAGAGACATTTATTCACTTTGTCTACTTAGGAGTATTTTTAGGATGGAGTACAAATGCTTTAATCCATTTGCTTTTGGAATGCAAACTTACTGAACATAATTCATTTATTAATGAAGCCACAATTGTGCAGTTAGTGCTCTACTGAATTGAAACAGATGGAACCAACAGATTTAATATAATTGGCAATAAAAGAGTTTCTGATCCAAAATGAGTTAACACATAACAGCAGATCCTTCATTTAAGTTTCCAATGTTCCACCCTCTGTCATATATGATAAAGTGTTTCGGGGGCCAGCGTGATTTTGGGTCACAGGTACAAAGTCCACATACAACCATGGCTTTTGCAGTTTGGAAACCTGAGCAAGTAGCTTCACCACCTGCTCAGACCTCCATGGGACTGGTGCGGTGCTCCATGCAATGACAGACAGCTTCAGGAGAGAGCAGGACAGACAAAACACTAATTATAACTTTGAAGATGGAAATTTGCTTCAGAAATTTTCAGCCACACAGCATAAACTGTCGTCTGTATCTCTATATAACTATAATAATGCGTGCGATAATTCCGAGAGAGAGAGACAGCATGCAGTGCAGTACAGTACAAAAGCAGTTTTTCATTTAGATGTATGCACTTAAAAGACCCAGAATGAAAAAGTGAGAGCCAAAATCTGAGTGGAAGAAAATTGTTCCGGGAAGCCCCAGGGTTCAAAATATGGCTGTGGAAGACAGCCAGTGAAACCTCATTTCAAATGTATGCAGATACAAGAAAGGGGTTGGCCGAGGTCTCACTGAAAAATAGAAGAAAGAGAAGAAAAAAATCACAGAAAGGGCATTTTCAAATGCAGATTTGGGAGTTTCAGCACTGCCTACATTTTGAAGAACAAAGGAGTCACAAGGAGATTTACACAAAGGCCAGGATGTCCTTCGGGAAATCTCAGTGAAGGAAAACCATGGCACCTGGTAGTGAAGCTCATTCTGCATGTAAAATGAGGCCATGAAAAAGCAATTTTTTCAGTGATCAAAGCCTCTCTGGAGATCTCAAGAAAAAGCATCAAATTGAGGGAGCAGAGCTACTGTCCAGACTAACTATAATGCTAGTAAAAATATTTCAATGTTCCACAGCAGAGGTCAAATGTTCTGCAGGTGAATACTAAAGAAAAGTCCTAGGACAACAGTTGACCAGTGTTGTGGTTCTTTAGAGAGAGCAGGATTCTGTCGATGGCAAAAGGAAGGAGTCTGCTCTTAGTCCGAGGGGAATCACGGCTTTATTTTGAGGTCCAGCCCCTTTTGAATTCCGAGCCCAGTCTGGTCCCAGTCCTTGTCCCCATCCCCGTGCAAAAAAAGACCACCCCCCTCTTCCCAGGGATTTTTCCTGTGCGGAAGGAGCTAGAGGCAGGGACAAGCCACTACCCAATTAGGGACAAGGTGGGAGTGGAACAGAGTTGGGTTACATTCCAGTGTGGGAGGATGGACACCGATGAGCAGGGACAAACCACGTGATACAGTTTCCAGGGAACAGAAGAAACACTACAAAACCCAATATAAAAATGAAATACAATATAAGCCAAATTAACGCACTACAAAAGACCAGTAGCAGATTCCTCTATGTAGAAATCAATAATGACATTAAAAATTTTCCAGCTAAATTCAGCCTTCACAAGAGATGATCATAGCAGTAAAAAAACACCCTAGTGTTCACTGGCACAGTAATTCAGAGCTTACATATTCTGAAAAATGAAATCTTAAAAATCCAGCAACTCAGAATCTTCAGTTCAGATGATGAGACAAGATATATGTCCTGTGAGAGGTATTTTTTGCAGTTAGGCCAACTCTCTTAATTGGATAAGAGAATGTAAAGGCATATTTATTTTTATACATGTACATATGTTTATAACTGCATATATATACATATATATGATATATATAGGAAGAATTTCTTGAAAATCAAGTCAGAAATCCTACTGAACTGATTACATAAAGATGTACAAGTACATGCTGCCTCAAGGAGACTTGTTACTTCTAAGCTTTGAATTGTAATGTACATAACCAGTGTTGCAGGAGGCACACCACATGTAAAAGGAAAAATCAAAGTATTTATGATAACAGTAGGAAACCAGAAGGTAATTCTAACAATGGAAGCATGGCCATAGAGAAAATTGAATTTTTTATCACAGCTTTTAAAGAAGTTACTGTGACAAAACCCAGATTGTGTATTTAAAGTTTTCAAATATAATTAAAATTTGATAAATATTCAGCACGTCCCTCAAAATGATGAGGTAGTGATTACTTTAGTCAGCTGGTGGGTTATCATTCAGAAAGTCTACAGTCATTCTGTCTGTGTTCTTCTCAGTTTCTCTGCCAATTAAAGTGATTTGCAGCTGTGACGAGGTTAGGCATACCTGAGGATAACAGGGAATTTTTGGCATGCTAATCATAGAATAGGAAGTTCTCTTTATCACCTTTCACCTTAGTTCAAATAAATAAATATATAAATATACATTAATTTTTAATCTTATCTTCATAAGGCTTTACCTGAATAATGCAAAAAATGATGTGACTAATGAGACCACATCTCATTAGCTGTAAGTTCACCACCTAGGGCAAAACCCCAAAATAATTGTTGCAGCATAAAATACAGAAGACATAAGAGAGGTGTTCTTGCATCCTACCCTCTTTTCCCTGGAATTGTACATAATTTCCTTTTTATTTGTGAAGAAATTGAGATGGAGAGTCCACACTGTCTTTCAGAGTACATTTCAGCAGTGAGCCAGAGGAATTCGGTTTTCTCAGGAATTTAACACAGCCCTTCCCTAGCAGGGTTCTGAACACGCTATTATAACATGAATTCTATTGCTCTGTCAGATGAGAAAATTGAAAAACTCCTATGAAGCCAAGACCATAAAGAAGAGAAGATAAAAAGGGAATGAAGCCATAAGGACAAGTCAGGACCGGATCCTGACTACACGGTGTGATTTGGAGCAGATTTGGCTGCCTCCCTTTGAGATCATCTTCCTGAAAGAGGTCTCCTCCCAGCTGAGCAGAGTGGCCCTGCAGCCAGAGCCACTCCAGGCAGCACATGAGATGCAGAGTAAAGCAAATATCCAGATCCCTCCAACAGTAACCAAATCTCACTGCTTTCAGGTCGTAAAAGTGATATTCAAGATTTTCAAGATATTCTAGGTATTCAAGATGAACCACTGACAATCTGCTCCATGTGAGCTTATCGTGATTAGCAAGTGATATGTGCACTACACCAGCCAGTCAGAGCACTATCCTGGGAAAAAGGGACTTCAATAGTACTGGATATACTTAAATTCTGACTGACACACTATTCCTCTTAAAAACAGCCAGTTATCTCTGGCTGTTCCTCTTACAAACAGCCAGCATCCCACAGAGACAGCCACAGTGGAAGAGCTCTTTTTTAGAGAGTGTTTTATACTCTCAGACTGTGAGGAGGACACCAGCAATTTCCAAATAAGCCTAGGAACATGCAGCATGTGAGTTCCTTATTAGAACTCCTACAGAAGAAATCTTTTGGATCCCTAAGGATGTTTTATTTACGAATCGTTTGAGCTCATACAGATTAAGAGCTGGAGAAAGTTTAAGTGATAAAAACTACATTAGTGGCATTGGATGCTATTTTTAATTAGGTAAACATTGCATCCAAAACACTGCAAAATTTTTTTTGCTTACTTCTTGCAATTTTTTGTAAGGTTTGGGGCTTTTTCAATGTCTTAGATCATAGCATGACAGGAGAGCTAAAAAGCAGCCCTCTCTCCAAATTTTGTTTAAATGAACATCTAATTGGACGAATAGAAGCTGAGAAGTTAGAACAAGTACATGATCAGCTCTGGACAGGGTACCTTGTGGTTGTAACTATTTGAATTATATTTAGTTTGATGATGCTTTCTTTCTGCTAATTTTGCCTTTGGCAAAATAACAATAATACTTACAGTCTAGTGCCCATTAACAGACACAACATGTGAGCTCCCAGTACTGAGCAGTCCCTACAAGGATGAGTGCATATCTCTCACTACCAAAGAAATCTAAAAGGGGATAGGAAAGAGGATAGCATGTCCTGGAGATATACAGCATTTTAGCCTAGGAAAGTTAACCTGTTATTTTATTCCTGAGAAATAAGATACACTTATGTCATGGAAATTCCAGAATTTGTTGTTGCATTTACGTTTTCCAGTCTGAAGATTAAATCAAGCAAGGTTTTCATTAACTTCAAAGTTATTTTATCCACATCCTTACTTGTATTCCCCACAGGGAAAAAAAAAAAAAAAAAAAAAAAAAAAAGAAGCAGGACCTCAATTCATGTCTTCTGCTTTCACAAAAAAGAGATCAGAAGGCAAAGCTGAAAGCTGTGTTTTACTACATGTGAAAGACTCTTTGCTAATTCCACCTGATAATTGAATAAGTTATTAATTATGAAGTTTTGCCATCTTGTTGAATGTGCCATGACAGCTTATCTCAAAGTTCTAGTTTTATATTAAATTATATTATAAATGTATTAAGTTCTTGGAGCCAGAGTTTTCCATCTGGGTTATTTTGTTCTTTCTTCACAGCAGAAGTGTAATTTCTTGAATGATTTAATATAATTGCATGCTAGATGTATAATATTAGGCTTCATTCACACTATTGTAGCTCCTGGCATTCTCCCAATTAATTGAATAAAAACAAGTAGAGATATTATTCCATAGTAAATACCCAACACAACGTTTTTCTAATAGTGGAGAAATCACACATTTTTTTCATAATACAATAGTTCCATTACCTCAGGGGACATCAGTTTAGACCTCTGACACATCATTTACACATTTTGGCCAAATGTGATTATCCAATCAGTTCACTGTATACAAAAGATAACAAAAAACCCTTATTAAGTTTCCCACATACAAAGAGAGCATAATTTACAAAAAAACCCAGATAATTCAAAGGTTCAAAATCCTACCAAAGCTGTGAGAGAATGAGTTAAAAGAGACAGATTAAATAAACCATGCAGCTGTTGCTGTTGGACCAAAAATTCCTTTTTCTCACATGAATGGCTTTGTCACAGACTCTGGAGACATGTAGCTCTCTTTGGCTCTCTGGGAGATTTTCTACTTCATCCGACCTATTTAAATTATAAGGAAATGTCCTATTCACTAAACAAGAGAATATTTTTTTTTTCTGTAAAAATGTTTTATAAAAAATGGAAAAACTTGAAAAGGAAAGATAAGAAATGGGACTTTGAAATGCTTAATATCCTGACCACTGAAAGACTTTGATGAGAGCAATGGATTCAAGACTCCTCAGGTAAGGGAAGATATTGAATCAGGGTATTCCATCTCCAAGATAAGCAAATGAAATAGGCCTCTGAATTCCCTTCACCTGCATTTTATGCCAATATTAGAAATAACATCAAAATACTTACTCTCAAAACCAAAAATGATCTTTGAATTTAAACTGCAGAAAAAACCCTCACCATTTTAACTTAGAATTAAAATTATTTGGGTGCTAATTCCAACTTTTTTTTTTTTAATTGTTTTTTTTTTTTTTTTTTATTTTTATTACTGCTTGGACATCTCTCCCCATTAGATCCACAGATTTAAGTATAATCCTACAGTGTCACCCTGTGATCCTTCGTGAAGGGTGAATATAACACTGTGAGAAAACTATGTTTAACTTTACCGTGTAAATTCAAAAATTATATTTAACTGTAAAGACTGTTAATTCAAATTTAACTCTAAAATCTTAATTTTAAAATAATACTTGTTTTATGTTTGTAACTATCTTCCCATCCTGAAGATACATGGTCATGTAATTCAGAGTGAAACAACCATGTTATACCTGTTCTAGAGTTGAATATTTAATTTCTTTATTGAAGTAGCACATTATTATAGGGGGTTTTCCTAGTATGACAAGTTAGTATGTATGTAATTATGGACATGAGGTGGTAGATATGTTTTTGTTAGCTTTATTTGTAATTTTTATGTCAGGATAACTCATCTTGACAGGCACGGCTACTAGAAGGAGGGTACTAATAGACATTATGATCACAGTTCAGTCAACATTGTAAAAGTTACATTTTCACAGGTACTAACTTCTGCTTTGGCAAGAAAAATGCTCTTGGTACAGCTGTACACCTGGTGTCTTAATTAACACCTACAGTGAAAATTAACTCTTCAAGACTTAGCAATGAGCATATGAATATGGTTATTGTGTCCAATCACCCTTATATAAAAACATAAATTTTATGTTTATCCTTCAGCCTTAGCTACTGTATTTGTGTATTTCTTCCATAGTTATCAAAAAATGCACAAAGTCAGGAAGGTCTGTGGTTTGCATCAGACCATGACATGAGTCTACAGCTGAAGAAAGATCAGCAGGTGTGATATCAAGGAAGGAATCAAATACTTCCACTGACTAAGACCTGACATTCACATCTCCAGGAGCAGTAGTAGTGAGTATATAAAACCCTTTCAGACATAAAATGCATTCCACAGTTATATTCTGTCATCTCACTTCAGCTTTCAGGATATTATCCTATCGGGTTTATCACTCTTCTTGCAAACATGTTATCTGCAAGTCAGTGCAGCTTTTTCATCAGCCTGTCTAGGGCAGGAAACAAAATTATTTGCCAGTCCACTGTCACAGGGGATGCAAATAAAAGGACATGCAAACTGTGTCTGTTCCCACATGAGAAGAGGTCTTTGAAGCAGGCAGGCAGTGCAATGACTATTGCTAAAGAGTACGAATCAACAGGTTGTTGCATAGACTGCTTACCCTCCAAAGCTGAGTGACAGTGTCCTCTTTATCAGCAAACATTGACCACAGAATTAACACGGCCCAGGCCCAGCAGACAGTGTTTATTTGGTTGTTTCTTCTCAATAATTGTGGTTAACTGTTCTAACGCCTGAACAGAAACTGAAATTTTGCTGGATCTTGCTTATTTTTAGTTCAGAACTCCCTGCACTGCTTCTAATTTGTTTTCTCTTATTCTCATTTTTTTCATAATTTTTAGATAAACAATAATATTAAGACCACTGAAGGAAGAATCTTTAAAAAAATCACATCATTAAGACTATTCGGGTATTCATGAAGAACTGAAACATGGATAATGACTTGAGCATGTCAGTAAAATGATCATCTGTCCCCAATTAATATTGATATATTGCAGTTGTGAAGGCTTTTAATGATCACATTACTAGGGAATTATTGCTGCTCATATAATTTGTCCTTATAATCATGTATTTATCATAGATACAAAAGACAAGCTCCCCAAGAGGACTATTAAAGCCCATATTCTTCTGATTCTTAATTGGTAGAGCAGGCAGTCTTTACACTTATGTGGGAACAACTGTCTTTTTGTCAACACAAGCATCTCCTTTTAATTACAGCCTATATATGCTACACACACTGTATGTTTTATGGGCATGGGATGTAACAACATTCCTGAGAAATGTCTTCGTGGGGTGGAACAGATAACCAGTTAGGCAAGAATCAGCCTGAATAACTTTCTGAAACTCTCTTTAGAGGGAAAAGAGATGGGCTAAAAATATTAATAGTATTTTTCTCAGCCTAACTTGGTGACCAGTTCTGCATGAGGCTATTCAATCACAGGTTAATTCTGTGGACCACAGCTGCAGTGACTGCATCCCAAAATAACGCCACAGGTATTTGAAGGGTGTTTTCAATAGATTTCAGACCACTGAATTTTATAGGCATAAAGATGAAATGAAGACACCACTTCTAATCAGTAAATCTCACTCTGCAAAATTAGTTCCCTTGTCTCATATAATTGCCTGCCTGTCTTCATAAATAGATTGTGACTGGGTGTTGTAACTTCCATCTAGTTATATCTGTAAACTAATCATATACATGGCCACTTGGTATAGCTTTTTATTATGATTAAAAATCCTGGAGTCCTGGTGGTAAAGCTTGTTGGCCATGTAATTTAGAGAGTTATCCAAGGGATCCATTTCTCCTGCAATTACAAAATGTGTCAGACTTGAGGCCCACTAAACGTGAAACTCAGCGTGTGCGCTCCTGCACTCCTAGGGCAGGCCTAGCCATCAGTCTCAGAGGGAATTTATTTATAAGGACTTCAGTGTCACACACAGCCATAAACCAAGAACTCTGAATTGTGAAACCATTGTTGCAGCTGACCTTTTTTTTTGGTTGACTGGTGTAAGGATATTTACTGGTTAAATTCTGCTCAGACAGGCCCAGTGATATTGACGGTCACTCTAATTATTAAGTTAACACAAAGAGAATGCAGCTCTCAATTAAATTTTCTAACTCTGAAGCTCCCCTTGGACACACACTCGCCGTGGCAAACTGGGATTTTTCTTACAGAGGAGGCAGCAAATTCTTTCAGTGTGAACCTGCAAAGTGGATTAAGGCTGTTGTTTGCAGAGAGACACACACACATACGAGGGAGATGCAGGGAGAAACCTGGCAGGGCTCAGCAAAGGATGCTCCTCTTTGGCACATCGCAGTGGGTTAGCATCACAGCTCTGCAGCTTGGAAAGCCAGGACAAGACACAGCCCTCACATCTCTGCCTGGGATTATTGGCAGGTGCCCATAGTCAGCAGTTGCCAGAAATTGGCCCCACATGAATCAGCAGAGGCAAGTCTCCAGTTCTGCTTTATTAGCTATGTATGACAAGCCAAATGAGGGGCTTTGTGTGTACCTCTCCCTAGCCCTGATATTACTGTCCAGGCAGAGCTGGATAATGAGACTGTACGTAGCTCGCTCCTCCAGGTCTCTCGTGAAATCACCAACTCTCCCTTAACTCTCATAACGATCATTTGGAAGATTGACGGGATCCTTTTTGCCTTGGGTTCTGTGCTTTTATTATACAATGCACAACTTTTTTTTTTTTTTTTCTTTTTTCTTTTTTTTTAATATAGCTCTTTATTATAAAATTTTTTTTTTTATTATTTTTTTTCCTTGGGGATGTTTTTTGTGTTTCCTTCTAATTGTTTGTCTAGATTCCCTCAGGGAACTTGAGTGGGCTCTCTAATACAACATGTGTCCAGCTTTATAAACTAAGATTGCAGGTCTGGTCTCTATTGCACTTCTACCTAGAATAAGTTACTTATATGCATATTTATACAAACATACAGAATAAGTGACAATTCTCATATTTTCTCTCCCTCAAAAGTTTTCAGGATTATTTTTTGGTTTTTTTTTTGGTTTGTTGTTTGTTTTCTGGGTTTTTTCTCATTAAGATAAAACATATATGTCCTGGCAGAAATTGCATCCTTTGCAAGAGGAGCAAAATAGCTGATTGCCCAGTAAACCCCAATGAAATCAATTAAAGCTCAGCAGAAACCTAGCCCAATTATCATTCTACGGCAAGGTATAATTTCAAGGTAAAATGCTTACAGGGTGCCTGAAGCTGGGGAATAGATTTTACCTTCCAATGGAAGTATGAAAATATTCCTACATATTTTAAAGTACATTTTTTGAGTACCATCAGTAACTGGGCTGATATATGTGCCTCTTCCTTTTCCCCCCTTTTTTCTCAAAACTGACCAACCAACCAAACATGAAATAACCAAAACTAAACAACCCCCCCTTGAAAACCAAACCCAGTCTCTACTGAGAACTTATATCCTTTGACTAAAAAGTAAGACTTTTGTCCCCAGAAAATTTTCAATAAAATCAATAAAACAAAAAAATGGAGTTATAAAATGGAGGAAAAACAACACGGCATCACGTTACTCTGCGGAGTATCACAATCAGAATGTTTTTTCCACTAGAATGATCCTAATTTTGAGGATCTGAAAGCAAGTGCAAAATTCCCAGACTTATCAAAAACATGTTCTTACCCTCTAGTCACTGCACAACCCAGGTCATCTGCTCTCAACCTTTCCTGCTGACACGATCATCCCACATAAATACTTAAACTCCCAGGTGAGGATCTTGGTTGCAAGGTTAAGGAGTCATGCTAATCTATCTGCTCAGGGGCTCAATTAACTCTGGGGCTATTGTATAATATGACCCATCTCCAGTACGAAGTGTTTCAGCTGTTTGAATTCTAAATACTCTGAAGTTTGTTTCTTATGACAGTTTTCTGAGGGCAAGAGATCTTGGCTCAAATCCTTGATCTGAATTAGGTTCTGCTTGTCTCCCTTCACATGGGCTTTTTCAGAGACTCTGCTTCTGCTGCACAGTCTGGGATGAAGCTTTCCTGTTGCTTTTTGTTGGAGCTGGAAAATGTGTTAAGCAAGCACCGAGTCAGAGGGGAAGCTTGAAGTTAACTTGAGTCAAAGGCTGGTACACTTTCTGTGCAACAAGAGTCTAATCTTTTCTCCTGGAAAGGCAAAATCAGAAGAGTAGCAGAGAAAAAGAAATAAGACCCTTTCCCACCCTACCTGATAGTATCTCATTCTCATGGGAGCTGTAAATTCAGATGACTTCAGGCAGTTGGTGCTCCAGCTGTAAATTTCACAGGATGTTTTTTAATGTGACAGGAGATGCAGCGCTCTGACAGGCACCACTCACTCAGAACCTGTCTCCTCTGTGAGCGTCACCGCTGTATTCTGCACAAATTTCTTCCAAGAGTGTAGAAATTGCTTTTCTGCTGTGGACTCCAGGACGGTGTGGATGAATGTAGAAGAGAGATCTCTGAAGTTGGGTTTTAGATGAGGTTTATTGTAAAGGATATGAGGCCTTGCTTTAAGCTGCCAGGCTGCAGCTCGTGGCAATGCCTAGAGAGGCGGGGGAAGGGAGAGGTAGGGAGAGGAAATTCCAAGAGAGGAAAGTCCTCAGAGAAGGGTGCTAGGCAAAGAGCAAAGAGAGCGTCCAGCCCCCTTGGGACCCCTTATCAGGGGGCTTCAAGGTGGGCTGGAACAGGGCTTGGGCTTGGGGTTACAGATACCTGATACTTCAGGGGAGGGGTACAGGTGTGGGATGAACCATACATTGGGGTGAGACAGAACATTCCATTTGACCTTTGGACTATCTGTAGGCAACCTTCAGCTGGTCAAATAACTGTTTTCCCAGACATCCAGTAGCTAGGACATCTCAAACATCAAAACTTACCTTCAATTCTATCTCACTTACAGGTTTCACATTCTCAGAATCTAAGCAATCATATTTATAGGGCTTTCTGGCTTCATCCTCCCCAACACAAGAGGTGAAAGATGGGCTAGCTACGTAGCCCAGATGTTGTGAACATTTCCTGAATTCACCTCTGATGTAGCAAAGAAACCTTCATTCATCACAGAGAGAAGTGGAGGCCATGTAAATATGGGTGTGAAGAGACAATCCTCTCATTGGTGTCCACCATGAGACACCATGGAAGGGGTGCCGTGTGTGGAGAGGCTGTGTCAGCTTCAAGTCACCTCAGAAGAGTATTTCAAATGTGCTTGAGTGAGCTGAAGTTTAGGGCAGAACCATCAGGAAGGAATAAAGGGGTATTCACTGTCAACGATGTCTTTACTTGGGAGTTGTGACATTAATTGCAATTTTCATGTCCTTCTTCCTTCATGGATGCCTGGAATAAATTTGGCTTATTAGCTACATTTAATGAAAACTGTATTTCTTCCCTTTTTTTAAAAAAAAAAAAAAAATTTAAAAATTTTTTTTTTCTCTTTTATTCCCCTTGCCCTGCTCTCCTCTTGCCATATGTTGCATCTGTGTTCTCAGACATCTATGAAAAGAATACAGTCATCTCTTGTTTTCCCTGTGGCACAGCAATGCAGGGATCTAAGTTCTACTGATCTCAGCACTAAAGACATCACTATGCTTCTCAAGTCAGGTGGCTCACTAGCTGGATTTCACATCAGAGACAAATAAATGGAGAGAAAAAACAGTAGTGAGAAATGTTTTCTCATCTGTGTGTCTGGAGGCACAGCTTGACATCACTTTAACAACTGCAGAGTTGACTTGAGCTGCAAAATTTGAATTCGTAGCCTCAGTTTTCCTACAGTCCAGGATACACTGCATTAAAAGTTAGTTAGGTTTTTTTTCCCTTAAAATTATTTCCTTTTGTCTTAGAACCTTTCTGTTCCCCTGAAGTGTCTGTAGTTACTAAGTAGCTTTTAACTGCATTAAAAATGTAAATGAGTTAAATGATGTAAGGATTTAATTTCTTTTTTAATGAAAGAAATGAGAAAATATCTCCTACAGCTGTCCTGACAGGTTGCATGCCAGTTTCAGCTGGATGTGATTTAAGGCAGACAAGTTATAAACCCTGAAAAATGGGGTTTGTAATGGAAACAACTGACCCTGAACTTCAATGTCATGTGCACAATGCTATAATAGCTGCTACTTGGCACTCACTTTCCATCTCTCACTTCAGTCAACAGATATTAAAAAAAAAAAAACAACAAACTGCTGCTCATTTATTAGCTTTTAGGTTAAACTGCCCATGCATGGGCATTCAATTTCTCCTCTTCCTCAGGCTGCTGCATAAACTGCCTCTGAGACTCAGAGGCAGTTTGATGTTAAGCTTGACTTTGCTTCTTCTGAAGCCAAGGTGGCTGCATGCAAGACTGTCAATCTGCACATAAAGTTTTGTGGGTTTGGAAGACTTCCACAGATTTGGTCAACATTAAACAATTTGTTTCCCAGATCTTATTCAACACTTTTTAAATAAGAAAGCACTGTGTAAAGAACTATCGTGGTAATATTTCTCAGTATCCCAGTGGAGTAAGGACCAGGATGCTTCAGAGGGAAACAACAAGCTCCCAGAAGTATTTTCCTAGCTGTAATAACCTGGGAAAAAACCCCCTGTGACTACCTGTTTGTCCTGCTTTTCCAGCTCTTGAATAATGAGTGGCCACCTAATAAGTGCCTAATCAGAGACAACTCTCTTTCTATCACATCAGGATATTGAAACAGATGTGGAAAAATGTCTTATGACAAAGTAATTTTTTTCTTTGATTTGGTAAAAAAAAAAAAAGTATTTGGAAGTTTTGAGATTTTATCATCTGAAAATAATTTTAAGGTACTCTAAATTATAGCAAAGAAGATATTAAGTGGTCCTAAGGAACACAGAAATTCAATCTGACAATCAAGTAAGTGAGAAATATTTTCTTTGAAAGCTGGCTGTAAGACAATAGTTTTTCTGCCCAAGAAGTAAAATCTTTGGGACAGAGTGTCAAAAAAAAAAAAACCCAAAAAACCCCACCCCAAAACAAAAGCAAAAACAAAACAACAAAAATCCACAAAAAAGCTCCAAGAAAACAAACCCTTAAAATATTTTCACTTTCCATGGCACAAACTAGAGCTGGGCTATAAATGTTAGCTATGTGCCAAGCTGAGCCATGCCGAGGATGTGTACTACCAGTACACTGTTAAGATTTTACAGAATTTCAGCTTTTTGAGAAGCCAGCAGCTTTCAGACTTATGAGGAAGTCACATCAGGTCACGCCTATTCACTAGTGTAGTTTTACTGGCTTCATCTGGTCAGGCCATCATGGCATCAACGGGATCCTATGGAAGCATTTGATGATGATCTGAGGAACCAAACTGCAAATATTCTGATAAACCGCCTATTTTGATCTTATATTTTTGATATTAAAAAAAAAAAAAAAAGTTACTTGTCACAGTAATTTACAAGAAGTATTGATACCAGAGATAGAAATACTAGAAATACCAAAGAGAAGCTTGCACTAAGCCTGTTTCAGAAGAGATAACAAAAATAATGTCTTAACACTGGCTTGTAAAATTTAAGAGTAATCTGTAGTTCTGTGCACTTAGAGAACACCTGTTTTTCATCAGAGAGGCAATGCTAATTTCCACATACTGCAGAGCAGTCCTTCTCATTAGGGAGTTGACCTTTTCCCGACTGATATTATAAAACTCTGTTATCTCCATCCATTTATATACAAACGCTGAAAATCTATTGGCCTCTATAGCTGTTAAAGTGTATGTGGACTCCTCATGTCTGGAGACCATGTCTGACCCAAAGTGACACAGAGTAAAGAAAAAAAAAAGAAAAAACATCCTATCTCTCAGCATCACCAGTTTAACGTTAAACACTTATCTCTAGTACACTTTTGAAAAATTAAATGCTCTTTCCCATGAAGCAGAGGAATTTATAGCAGTTATGTATAAATGCTGCTTATGTTGTTTAGCCGGCAGTCTTTTCTAATGTCAAGTTAATGAGAATGCCAATCAAGAAGGAATACTGCAGGTTAAGGCATGCAAATGAGACATTAGCATACTGAAATTGCTGTCATCTTTACGTCCTGCGATGCTGTGCCAGTCTGTGAGAACCTTTTCAGGAAATGGCCAGATTTCAATGGAAAAGACAAACTTATGTGGTTACTAATTCACAGTGTTTGTTGCTTCTATGACAGCTGAGGGAAGAAAGCAAAACCAGAACATGCTCGAGCATAATTTTATTTCGTCTAATCTGCACCAAAAGCACAGTTCATGACACCTTGAACTGACAGTGATTGTAACCAAGCAATAATTAAATTGGGAAAAAACTACCCAGTGATCCCTGAAAGCCATGAATTACAGAAATAGCTCTGGAGGAGCCCTGGACTTGATGGACATTGTGCAAACAATTTTAACTCGAAAATTCTTTCTCCAGGCTCTGCACAGTATTTATAGTACTGTCATATAATAATTAACTGCCAAAGATAAGTTTGTCCTGGTGAACAGTACTTGGGATGCCTCATCTGCGTCCTGCTGAACTGAACCTATATTTTTTTTTTAATGTTAAGACCTATCTATTCTGGTTAAGTTTTTCAAGGGAATGGAAAATGGTTCCTGACAGGGAGGGACGGGAAGTGTGTGACTGTTCTGAAGACCTCTGTGGCTTTATGCTTTATATAAAAATAATTTTTGCTCCAAAAGGCCCGATGTACATCAGTTGCAAAGGTTTCTCTTTCCAAAAGTTCAACACTTGTTGAGGCTCTGGTTTACATCTTCACAGCACGAGTATCCGCAATATATCTGTGAAAAGCTATACAGCTATTTTCTACTTGACCTGACTTAATACCTTTCTTGGGAGAATATTTTACATTCCAAAAAAATTCAAATATAAGTAGTTGATGTGGGGATTTTGTCTAGGTGTTTGCATTATTCTGGACTGAAAACTCAAAAGTTACTGTCTTTTTTATTTGCATTTGAAAATCACTTTCCGTCCCTGCTCTATTTACAATTGTGTAAGGAGAATGATTTGTTTTAGCGCCACCTGAGTTCAGAATGATTCATGCTCTACTATCAAAAGGTATCCTGATAACTGTCTTATTACTCGAAAGAGTTTCATTATTATAAAAATTATTATTTTAATATGGTCTCAAGTATAAGATGCCTAAGGCATATGCCATGCACACATTGTATGCATTTAATTTTTTGACATAAATTTTAATTTAACGACATTATGCCATTCCCTGCCTCGCCACACACTGTTCTCCTACACTACCTTTTTCATATAATGGGAATTTTAGGAGTAATTTCATTTTCCTACAATATTGATGAGGAAAGAATGCTAAATGCCTCAATGAATTCCTTTCTTTACCTGTGGAAAACAATTTTTAGGAAGGCACATTCTACGTTTTATGATTCTGTTTGCATTTCTGGTCTCATCAATGTAGAAAAGAAACTTTTTCTTTGCTTTTAAAAAATTTTGAGTAACATGAAACATGGAAAGAATCAGAAGGGTTGCAGGGCTTCTTCTGTAAAGAGAAGGAGGGGGTCCTTGGAATTTTCTTTCTCTTAGCATAGTAAAAATTTAGTTTATTTACAATAAAGGCAAACATATTTTGGTAATTTGTAATATATATATTTTTTTTCAGTGCAATCTGAGTTAATTAAAGTTCTTCCCTCTTTCTTCATCATATTAGGGAGGCTAAAACTTTACCACAACATTTTAGTAGGATAGTGTTTGGGGTTTTATGGTTTGTTTCTTGGTGATTTTTTTTTTTTTTTTTTAATATTGAAAGCAAGCAAAGCTTGGCTTAAGCTGCAATCCTTCAAAAACTATTAAGGAATGCGCCAAATACATGCACAATGGAGAGAGAGGCTGAAAGTCTCATGCTGCATCACTGGGAAATAACTGGTAGCTCTTTGTCCCTAGATCCTTCCAGCCCCTAACCTCCAGCCCCTATGGAATTTCAGCTGGGGTGTTTTTCCCCAAACACTGGGAATCTGACTGATTGCCTGCTCTGAAAGACTAAAAGCCAGTTATCACCACTGGGCCAAACTGACAGCAGCAAAACTTTCTCCTCTCCTTTAAAACAATGGGAGGCCCTGCTGGATGAAAGAAAGCCAAAGTTTAGCATCTCACCACGAAAGCGAGCTGTAGGAGGTGGCATGATTCCAGCATGTATTAACAGTAAAATTGCAGATCCACAGAGGTAAAAAAACGCCCTTTTGGTTGGACCTTTTGGCTTTCACAGGAATGTCTCCCACATTACACCCTGAATTCCCTCGGACTGTATGGATGTTGCCTTCTTGCAGATCATTGCCCTTTGTGCCTGTAGAATACCTGTGAAATGAGCAGTGAGGGAGAGAGTGGTTTTATATTAACCTCATTATGTGTCAAATTAATACACTTGGATCTTAAAACTCATTCTCTAGCTTCCCTGCTATCCTACTATGCTTCCTGAGCATTGCAAACCCTGTTGCAAATCCCGTAGGCATCTCACTGCCAGTGGGCTTCCTCCTGATGCTGAAACTGCTCATTTTCATAAATGAGTGATGACTTGGAAAGCCAGAGAGGCCATCACAGAAATTATTTGCAGCATATTTTCTGGTGTAAAATATCTATTTTATGCTATCTATTTTGATGTTTCTGTAACATAGTATTTATTGATTATCTTTTGGGCTTGACTGTTTTTGGTTTTGTTTGGGATGTTTTTGGTGTCGTTTTCTTGGTTTTAACTGATGTTTCTGAAATTATTTGAAGGATGATTCTGCTTATGCTATGTGTATCCCTAATAGGAAACAGATTTTTAATAGTAAAATTTTCTCTATTCTGAGCTTTGTCAGAGATGTGTGGAGCTTATGGGACACTGTGGCAGCCTTTGTCAGTGTTTAAATTTTGGCTCAGCCACGCCAAAACCCCAGGGACAGATCCCAGAGAAGGACTTTAGGAGCAGGTTCTCATTTTGGCATTGCAAAGTTGTTTTGCAAGGATACACTAGAGACACATATGCTTTGGGAAGAGAATTTCAACATTAAGAATGTAAAAAAAACCCTCAGGAAATTACCAGTAAAATAAAATGAAATTCATGAAGAAGGGACTGAATCTACAGAGGTAATTCAGAGACAAGGTACATGGGAAAAAAAAAACCAAAACCAAACATGTTTGAGCTAAAAAGAATTCCCCAGGCCTGACAGTTTTTAAGAGGCATTTGGACAATGTCCTTAATAACATGATTTAACTCTTTGTCAGCTTTGAAGTGTCAGGCAGCTGGACTGGATGATCATTAGATGACAATTGCAGGTCACTTCCAGATGAAATAGTCTTCTATTCTACTCTTGTCTGTTCTGTGCTGCTCCATAGCAGATGGGAGAAAGGAGAAAAGACAGTTCTTCTTTTGATCATGATGAAGAATTGTAGGAACAATTTTCTTTCCGTTCCTTCATTTATCCAGGAAGGGCTCATCCTCCCTGCCTGGGAGCAGTCAGGGACATGATAGAACCCCAGCGTCCCAGGGGAGGTTGTGACAGCTCTTTACCAGTGCCTGCTGAGCTGAGGCAGGCTGGGGGATACCAGCAGCAGAGCTCTCCACCATCCTGGATGATGAAACAACACCAGTGGCTGAATGTTCACCGGCTTTCCAAAATTCTTGGAATGATCTGAAACAGCCATTCACAAAGGGTGGGGATATCGTCTTGTGTTATACAGGAAGAAGATCACTAAATCATTAATCCATTAATTTTTGTGCCCTGGGAACCAGAGGATAAGTGTTGGGCATGAGTTACTTAGAAGTTATTTCCATATACTGATCATTTTTGTATATCTATATACATACCGGATTTTCTTAGAAATTTCTGCAGCCTTTTTAATTTTTAGTCAAAAGTTTAATATTGTTCTTGTCTCATTCAGAAATTGCTTCTTTGATAATTTGATTAGTTGATGCTTTGTTGATTTCAATCACTCCTTGCTTAATGTTTCAGTTTTCAAAATAGTTTCCAGCTATTTTCAAGGATCTTTGAAATAATCCGACACAGGATTAAACATTTAAAAAGTGAAGGATTTCAGTGGTAAAAATCTTAAAACTGGTGGCTTTAAAAGAGGGGAAAATGATAGCATAGATTCTTTTTTCCTTTGATTTCCATCATTGTGGGAAAAAAAATGTTTTTGAACCCATAGAAATTTAAATATTAAGGTGATGGTGGCTTGCTATGGGGAAAGAAAAGCATGCCTAGAGTGTTGCTCTTAATTCCACAGTCTACAGTGGATACACATAGCCTGTGATGCATTAGTAAAGTAAATATATATTCTTTAAATAAGACATGATGCTTCAGTAAATGAAAGAAAAAGATCTATAATAAAAGCTGTGGACTTGAATCTGATTCAAGCAAATGCAACCACAGCAGAGGGGAGGAGGAGAGGCTTCATTCCACTGACAGCTTTTGGAAGCTTTCTGTCTCTGGAGCACATGGGAAGAAAGAAAACCTTTGCAACACCCCCAGAACAGATGGGTAGTCTTTGATTAAACTTGAACTGGATAAGTGTCAGTTTTCAGGGATTTCAGGGAGTCCCTTTTTAAGTGTTTCTAGTTTTGTCTTTGAGTGGGGTGTTGGCCTTTGTTTTGTTTCACAGAGAGGCAATAATTGGCATTTTTTTTTCATAATGTTTTGGAGTTCTAATTTGTAATGGTTTTAATTTAATAAAACCAGGCAGAAATACCAATTAATGTAGGGGTTTTAGTATTAATTTTTTGTGGGAGGGAGAGATTAGGAGAAAAACAAACAAAGCAGGCTTAAGCTTAAAAATGAACAAAAATAGTTTTATTAACATATATTAAAAGACTGAGAAAAGAAAAAAAAAAGTTGAGAAACAAGAAAAACTTAAACTAAAACAGAATGATACCTTAAAACATGCTTCTTTCCTCTCACAAACTATTAACTTCCTTATTGAACAACATAGAAAGACACAATTTAGATTTTCAGTCAGTTTCACCACTTAGACGTAACTACTCATTATTCTAGGAGAAGAGTCCCTCTAAGATCTTTTTATGAAGATGTTTGCTACAAGACAAAATAGTCCAGTGCTCTCAACGTTACACATCTGCTGCCGCCTGGAGTTTTCGAAGACTGTGATGTTCTATTAGCAGAGCTTCTCAGTGTATCTGGGGTATTATTAATAAATGCTTCTTCTGATCTAAAATCTTTGTCTCAAAGGTCAAGACCTCCTTTTGACCCAGAAGCTGGGGTTTCAAAGTTCCCAAATAAATCTCTATTACATCAGTCCTTAATTTTGATTAGAATAGCATTCTACCCAAATAATACTAAGATGCTGCAAAGAACAGTCAATTTCTTCATAATTTACCTTAGAAAAGTCCAGTTAAAAATGTCCACTTCTTCAATCCTATTCCAATATTATTAGTTCTTTCACTTCTAATCTAACTGACTTCATTCGGTGTCTGTTCTATGTACCCTTATGTTTTCTCTCTTCTTTCTCTCAAGGAAGAATTGTGCTTTAAAAGTTCCATGTTGTTAGAAAAAGGGTTAAATCTGTTCGGGCTTGCAAAAACTGCGCGAGGCTGCAGGAGCTGAAGGAAATGCAAAGCTGTGCTGATGGAGGAAGCTGGTAGATGTCCTTTTTTCCACCCCTTGGTCTCATCCAGAGTGGCTCAGCTCAGAGTTGTTATGGAGCTGCAGGATTTCTTTCTCTGCTGCCAGCAGTGATTAAGCTGGGCCATGTTTTAGCCCTTTCTGCCGAGGCCCTGAGCCCGTGGCCAGCACTGCCGAGCTGCAGCCGCCTCTCTTCCCTGCCGTGGCGGCAGGGGAAAGGGGCTCGGCCGGCCCAGGCCCTCCCTGTGCGGGCAGCGGCCCTCAGAGGCCCGGCTGGGCCCGGCCCGGCCGCACAGAGCCGCAGCAGGGCCCGACCGGGACCCAGCCCGGCCGCTTCTGATGTCACCTCATGGCTGATTCCAAAGCGAGAGAGCGAGGCGCTCCCAGCAGATTAGTTTTAAATGTTCCTTCCAAAGTCGCATTGACACTTCTCATTGGTCAACTCAGCTGCCAATATCCCAGCCTGTTTCTTGATAGGTCTCTGTCCTCCCCCCACAAACCATGCTACAGTCAGGGCAGGGAAAAACGTTTTACATTTCTCTACATCTAGAAAACAAAATTGTGCTAACCCATGAGATGCTTCTACCCACTTGAATCAAATATTTTCTTTGCATTTTCTGGATGCAGAAGAAGAAACTACACATGACTGGGGAAGTACAGGACCATCTCATAATTTCCTTTTGTATTTCTTTCATGTGCATAGATGCAGTTTTGAGATGGTCCTTTTGAAAAACACAAATTGAGAGTGAGGCTGTGGCAATTATGCTTTCTCAAAGCTTCCTTCTCAGTTATCTTCTTCATTCTTTCTCCCAGTTATAATCTGGAGGGCTCTAGCAATAAAAAATAAATATAGAATTTAATGCCAAACAACCCTGTCTTTGGAGAAAGTCTTTTTTAGTACAAAGACCTTCCACTTTGTGCAACAACTATTGAGAAGCACCAAGAACATTCACACAAAATGATCAAATAGGTAGAGTTTATTCTCTTTATGTCCTTTCGTCTAATTTCAGCAGTCTGAATGCTTTCTCAATGGCAGCTGTGTCTAAAAATCCATAAAATCAGCATCAGGCTGAAGAAAAGGTAAGCAAAAAAAATTTCAGAATTGAGAAAATACTAGATTTGATTTTTCCAGAACAAACTCACATTATGCCATTTTGTGAGCTTTAAGAGGCGTTTTTTAGTTATTATTCCCTGTTTTTCCCCATGTCTGCACACCAGACAAACCTGTGCTGGGGATTGGGGGCCCTGCATGGTGGTCTAGTGCCTTGCTGACAGCAGAAGAATGAGTCCAGTTCCTACCCAGTCAGGGGCCGATGTTACCCTGGTTTTTCTGAGTTTTTTATAGCCTTTTTGAATTTTCATAAATGGAGTCAGATTTTTAGTTACTGCATGATATTAAGAGCAGTTTTCTAACTTTTCCCACATATGTAACATAAACAGATCCTTTGTTTTTCATTCTCTGTCCTTTGTTTGCATATTTCTAACCTGAAAACAATTGTAACTGACGGCTGGTCTGGCCAGTTGGCTTGAGAGGTGAAAACTCTAAAAGCCAATCTCCTGCTAGACCCACAAATGTATAAAAAGTAAGAAATAAAACAAAGAGGCTCTCTCTCCACCCTGTCTCAGCTTTGAGCTGGATCGGAGAAGGACCTCTGCTCTGCGAAACCTCTTGTCTGCGTGTGGCTGCTTTGTGTGTCTTGGTGACAGGCCTTCACCCTCACAGCTGAAAAATCTCCAATACAGTTTTTAATTCCTCACCCCATAAATACCAGGTCATGACTGCCCCAGTCATCCTTTGCCATCCTTCTCTCACTTTCTTTTCACAAACCCTGCAGACTTTTCCATTCTCACTTCCAGTTAACTGCTATTTTCTTCCTTTCTGTGAACTATCTACCTCCTCTCTCCTTTTTTTTTTTTTTTTTTCTTTTTAATAATCACTCTCCATCATCCTGCAGTAACTTTCCTGCTTGCCACAAGGAAAGGACCACTCAGAGGACAAAAGATGCAAACGGGAACCTAAACCAGAGCCTTCCATAGCTCATAATGCCCTTGACTGTCCCAGAAAATTGCAGTTTGGACAATGAATCTCTGTATGAGACAGTGGAAAATATTTGCTCTTCTACATCACCATTCAGTGCTATTTGTGGTACTGATAGCATGGCAAGGAAAGCATGGGCAATATTTCCAAAGAGAAGGAAAAATGCGAGTGCTGAAATCTTGCTACACCACACCGGCTGAACCATCCTGCATATAATTCTCTTTCCATTCATGCTCTCCCTGCCAGCAGGGAAAGCTAAACAATGTCAATGTCTTCCCAGTCATCCTTATCACAAATGATCATTCTGTGTGTCCTGTGTTAATCATTCTCACCCGTCTCCCTCTCTATTAGATTATTAGTTGCAAATTATGCACACTCTCGCCTGCACAGCTATTGTTTACACATTCCTTAATTCTCTCCATTAGACCAGTGTGTGGGCATAATTATGGTTATAAGTTATCCATCCATTTCCTCAAGGACAGTGAGAAATGCAGTAGAGGCAGAGTTTGGTTTCATGATAGCATCTAGGACTAATAAAAAAGAAACTTAGGCTTTACAGTGCCTCATCACATCCAGTGGGAACATTGATCTCCTGCTCGTGGTGAGCGTTCAATATGCAAATGCACTGCAGTTTTAGAAATTGTAGACACAGAAAGAGAAGAGGTGCCTGCTGCTGCCTTGATCCTCGCCACTTGCCTTTTTAACGGGGAAAAAAAGTGAATGATAATAACTTTGCTTTTGAGCATATAATAGCTAAGGCAGATAATGAGTGGTGGCAAGGTGCTCAATATTTCTCTCAGCATTTTTGAGAAAAGCTGGAGGCTAAAGGTGATAGAGAGGACACACAAGGGACACATTGTTTATTTATTGAGATGAGCAATCTGAAAACTCAGAGTTTAGCTAAAAACCCTAGTGAGTTTTAAGGAGCACTTCTCTAAAAAATGAAACAATTGCTTCTCTTTTCTTTTTGGTCCTTTAAATAAATCACTATGATCACCTGCTCTATAATGTGACTCTGTTAAAGGTGTCTAACTTCTGCTTTTTTCTCCTGATGTAAAAAAAGACTAATTTTCTTATTCCCAAAAAGATAAAAGTAAGGCTTGTCAAAGACAGAGAATAAGCAAAGCTCTTCTTTCCATAAGCGAAGCTTTCAAAAGGGATCTATTCCAATAAATAAAAGCCAAAAATTTTGTTCAATATCTCATTTATTAAAAAAGACAGTAACAACAAACATTTGGTTTATATTTCTAATTAGCAGATTTTCTCAAATAAAAATTATGAGGCATATTGAACAATTAGTTAGAAGTGCAAATCTCTCCATAATTAAAATCTGAAATTTATTTACAAATAGGATGGCTTGCCCAGTCCAGGAAAAAAGGCAAATACTTTGTAATTAATTATTTTTTCATCCGAAGCTCTCATTTGACCAGAATATACAATCATATTACACTTGGTAAATGAAACAACATGTTTCATTTACCTCTTCCATCCTCTTTCAAAATGGACAGAAAATTAACTTTTCATGGTATTAAATTAGTATTTTTTAAAAATTAGCCATGTTTTGTATTTCAGAAGAACATTGATCTGTTAACCCTACAATATATTCAGTTTTTATTCCTTAAAGAGTTTCAAGTGTCTGCTCCCGTTTCCTATCCAAATATCAGCAGTGGCCCATATGCTTCCCCAGTGAGCCAACTCCACCATGGAGCATTTGTGTGGTTTGACTCTTGTGAGGCTCTGCAGAACAAACACCAATCCTGGAATTTAGAGTTACTGGTAATTTTAGCAGCAACTTGTGTATGAAGTAGAAGAATTGTGGTGCAGTCAACAAAACACATGGAAAAAGTTGTTAGGAAAGCATTATTCCAGAGAAATCGTTTTGCCGGATTATAACTATTCCTCCAGACAGGGTCATATAGAGAGTGGCCAGCTGTGTGCTTGAGACCTGAAATGTGCATACCTGGCCAATTATTTCTTGGATTTCTGCTGTTCTAGGCTGTCTTAGCTTCTTTCACTGGTAGTTGACACACTGTTTTTTTTTTTTCTCCCGTGCCTCAATACCCTGCATATAAAGACTAGAATTTGTACTTCCGTGGCACTTTGTCTCCTGGTGTGAGGGTTTCCACGTTTATCTTCTCTGACTGCAAATGTTGCATTTGGCACTTCTCAGTAAGTGCAAAACCTTGAATGATATACTGAAGCTGGACTATTTTGAGGACAAGGAAGAAATTCAAATGAAATGACAAAGGAATAAAATGGTTAGGATACCTTTTGTACCATCTATAGACATTAAAATCTGGTCTGCACAAAGCGGTTCATTACTTCTCCTGTGATCTGTGGTCTGGACTTTCATTTAGAGAAGGTCCAAAAGGGCAGATCCCCACCAGATCTCAGTCTGCAGATCACTTCTATTTAAGAAAGAAAAGACAGCTGAAGGACAAAGTAAAATATGGCAACAAAAAGCAAGTAATTGATCTGAAGCAGTAGACTACTCATATTTTTATTGAAATTAAAGTAGAATACACAAACAAATTCATGCTTATAGACTGATCTAATGCCAAACACACTTGACAGGCTTGACATAGGAATGCTTCATTCTGTGATCAAATAGCTTGGATTGAATCTGAGATACGTGCAAAAAGATGTGCTGGAGACAAAGGATTCAAAAGGCAAGGAGAAAAATATATCTCAAAAATTATTTCCTAATTCAAGAAGCAATAAATACTGATCAATTAAAGATGCTGCCTGTGGTAGAATTGTGAATTAATATATCGGATAATATTTTGATAAATGTGCTCTTACTCTTTTCAGTTTATTTGGGTTAGAAGAAACTCAAATAACTTGCAGCTGAATAGTCATGGCATTCACAAAAGGAATGCTGTCGGCAATAAATCCAGTCGTTCTGCTATGAAATGACAAACTATGTTGTAATTATCTCAAAAGTATCTTGTGGCCTTTTAGCATTTATCTCTGAAATGACACATTCTATAAGGGCAATTCCAGTGGAAATCTATATCAAGATATTACTGCTACAGGCTCCCATTTAAATGTTATTTGGGGCAACGAGATCCACAGGGTTAATTAAGAAAGCATTATATAGTCCACTACTAAGGGATGGCCTAATGACTCCAGGCCATAGGGGACAGAACCAGTTACACAAATATAGGACCTGAGAGGATGGTTTAACAGGGGCAGCAATAAAGTGAGAGCAGAAAAATTTTACTACCCACTGATGTTCATTAGCTTTCTTAACACAACATCTGTGACAGACTGGATGGCTGTGATCATCAGCAGTCACCCTGAGTTCAGAATCTGGTTGAGTAGGAGCCCCAGAAATATTTTTTACTCTAAAGCAAATAAGTCACTCTGAACTTCTATCCATAAGAAATTGCCTCGCTTCTGTAAAAAATGTTGAATCAAACAATTCAGTTCAAATTATTCTTTACAGAGGGAATGGGGTTGATGAAATTGTGCTGATTTATAATCTATCTGATTTACTAATGCAACACCTAGAGTGGAAGCAGCTTTTAACACCATTCTTAGCACTTGAACAGTTGATGTTGAGCTCCAATAAATCCTCTTAAGAACTAATTTAAATATATATATATATGTGAAAAGTATGGGCACTCAAAATTGGAAGAAAACTGGTGCAAAATGAAGAGTGATTTCACATAATTCCATTTTGACAACATGGAAATACTAAACCAGGGAAGCATTGAAAATAGGTTTTCATCTGAAAAAACTACAAACTCTGGTTTTTTTTACTCCTATAAGAACTGAAATTTATCAGGAATATATTTCTTACATTCAAGAAATTAGGGGTGTTCTAGTGCTTCTCCTTACCTACTCCCTGTCCTGTCCACTTATTTGTTTCTTATGTACTACCATCAAAAAAAATAAAACTGTTTTGGGGTCTGATTTATTATTTATATTAGCTATACTTTATTGACTTCCAGGCAGAAATCAGATGTCTGCATTATTGTCAGTGTCAAACGAGTGGGATTTCCCTCTCCAGTGTGCTCCTATTAAAGTTGTGACCCTTGTGATCCCTCTGCAGCTCAGCTTTTGGGATTAGCTTGTGAAGAATGGAAAAATGTTTGTTAAAACAAACCATTGTCTTTTACCTTTCACACCTGCAAAGTCCAGCCAAAAACAAACATAACTTGCCAGATAAAAAAGTTCAAATTTTACCAGCTGTCCTGGTGAATTCCCAAGATGTGGTAAAGGGTGTAAACCTTTTCAAAGCATCAGAAATAACAATGAAACACTGATCGTGCTTTTAAAATGGCAGGATAAAGCATTTGACAGTCCTAGAAATCAAATTATATCAAGAACCTGATGTTACTGAAATTAGAAGGAATATTGTAGTTTATTTTTGGAAGCTGACTATTGGCTTTTGGTTAAGTCCAAAGATAGTCAAATGAGCTAGATTTTCTTTATGCCTATCACCTAACAAGTGAAGCAAAAAATGAAAAATGAAGTTGGAAGGATAAAAATAATCCATTTTCTTTCAGTTAATTCTAGTACAATAGTATGCTTCCTAGGATAGAAGGTTATCTACTTTCTGTGAGAAAATTGCCCAGTTTATTTATTTTTTGGCTTCCATGATCCTCCTGTAATACATCTAGGAAATCTTCAAGATCCCTATAGTTTCACTGCAAATATAATGGGAACGTTTTCTGTGAGTTAAATATGTGGAAAATAAATTAAACTATTTGTGTCATCTGTATAGCCACCATGACCACTGCAGCCGACCCATGGAGCACAATACTGAAACATGTGATCAAGTCTGTATTACTGTATTTTATATTTCGCTCCATGGATTTTACTAGTAAAGCAAAATTTAACAGGAAGTTCAAAGTGCCAGAGCCCAGACAAAAAGTGAAGCTCATGGTCAGAAGGCTTAGTACAAATCCCCTTGAAATCTGTGAAAGACCCTTATAGAGATCACTGATACCCAGTGGTCCCAAATAACAGACTCATATAAGTAATTCCTTGGCCAGAGATGTCCTCAGCTGGCTGGAAGCAGTGCAGTTTCATTAATGAAGTGCTCCACCCCAGATAATTACATCTCTTTTCCCTGGCCACCTAATTCTGCCTCCTCAGGCAAAGATTCAAGTAATCCTGCCCTGATGCCTTCCAGCCTTTGGGCTGGCTTATCCACAGGTCACTTCAGTAGCTCTGGCTTGCATGGAAACTTTCTATTTTAATGTTTCTTTCTTGGAGCAGCAGCTCAAAAATTCTTTCACTGCCTCATTCACAACAATTTAGAATCAAAGTAACGATAACAAAACCCAAATGTACATATTTCCTTACAAACTCTGTAGCTGGAAAGCAGGAGGATTTGATGTATATATGTTTTGGCCTTCAACGTTCTACCCCAAATGCTGGGAAAGAAATCTAGTGGGTATTCCATAAAGAAAACTGCAATCCCTGAGCACCACGTTGGTAGGAACAATTCATTCCTGACCCTGGCTGTATTTCTTGACTTTATATCATTTTGGTGGGGGCAGCTGTTGGAGGTCTTGCAGCAGAGGCGCATTCTGCCTTCAGTACTCCTGATCTGTATTCATGGCACAGCTGTTGGCAGACTGGAGGGATGGCGCACCCAGGGTTTGCACACAGATAATCCAGACAATATGTAAGGGAGACAGACAGAAAATATTGCACCAAGAAGAAATAGCAGAAACATCCAGTAGTTGTGAGTTTGCCATACCCTTGCTTTGAGGTGAAGAGGGACCATCTATAACTTACATGTTTGTACAGCTCCTAGCAAAATGGGATGCTGTGCCATTTGGCCTCTAGATGGTACCAGAATATAAAGATTTAATAATTTTATTTTTTGTTTGTTTTGTCTCTAGAGTGGAAGCTTTCTTTTTAAAATCTCTTCAAATCCAAATTTCTACGAGTTTGTGCTTTTTTTTTTTTTTTTTTTTTTTTTTTTTTTTTTTTTTTTTTTTTTTTTTTTTTTCCCCCAGTGTTCTTTATCCCTTGTTAATTCCTATTTTCTATATCAGTGTATTTCTTGCTTTGGTTAAGTTTGTTGGCTTGTTTTTAACATGTGAACATATTTTGGTTGTATAAAAAACGCTCCTGATAGCCACATCTATAAATAAAAAACCTCAATTATCACAGTCAAAATTAATTGAACGTTAACAGTTGAAATATTCTTAAACTAAGCTGCATTTTTCATTTTATGGACTTTCTCCCTGTGAGATACTCCCCAAAACTCACACAGTAAAATATAAATAAAGAGATGAATTAGATGTCATGGGATTCTGGGATAAATGTTTTCATGGTATCCTTATTCTTGTTTCATTTGACTCTTAAAATAGCCTCATATTTTTTATGTTATAATCTCTGTCACACAGAGGCCATCTTAAAATCGTCAGTACTTAGTCCAGCTCATGCACTTCTGGTTTTGTTTCCTCTGCTTTTATCTGGTTTGGTATTAAGCCTTTGTTTCCACCAGTAGCTTTTGGCAGCCCTTTTGGATCAGGCACATTGCACTTTTCATATGTTGATAGAAACTGCCTTAAAGTACATCTCTGAGGCCAGAATTTGCTTTCAGAGTCCACCAGCCTGTGTCAGTGTTTAAGGAATGAGAGTGAGACTAAAGAAAGTGAAGCAGTCAGTGTGATGCGTTAACTTTGTTTCAACCGGATGATCATCAAATAAATAAGTGTTGTTTCAGCTGCAATAGTGTTGAGTGTCATACAGGATTATTTTGTTTTAACAGGGCACCATACATGTTGGGTGTTTTAATACATTTCATTTTCTCAAGTGGGTAGCTTGATGATATTTTTCCTCAGGGACAAAAAGAGACCTGATCATCCTGGTAAATCCGAGCTGACATACTAAGTTATCCACTTAACTCTGAGTAAAATAGGAAGTGCACCAGAACCAAAATGAAGTTAAAGGCAAAAATATTAAATGTCCTCAGATTTAAGGGCTGTATATTTGAAGAAAAAGAAAACAAAATCAGGTTTTGGTGGTAAAATGCTTTTCCCTGTTGTTCAGCTGTGAACCAGGAGGAATGACACTGGTTTCAGTGCAATCATTCCATGTTTATACCCTTGTAAATATGAATAGCACCATGGCTTTTGTCAAACTCTAATGACAGGTATGGATCTCCATCTCCCTCAGTGTTTTGTTGCCCTGAGCAGGGCAGCCTGATCAGACTCATACTGAACAGGAACATCATGGCTCGTGCAAGTCTCCACTACAGCACCCATTTACTTCATAAAAGTAACACCTTTTCTTTCTCCTCTCTTTCTCTTTGCGATGGGAATTTCATCTCACTGTCAGTCAGAACTCTTCAGGAATTCCACACTTCAACTTATCTCTGCTCATCCTTTAGAAAATCTGAATTGAAAAGCTGAGACATTTTCTTTAATTTGAGAATTAGATTTCCCTTAGAGAAAAAAAGCTCTGGGATGTCAGATTTACTTGAAGAGGATTATTGTTTGCACAAAAATACTTAGATTTTGAATCCAGTAGTGCTTTAAAATAACAATAATTAGAGACAAAATAATTCTATGTTCAAAATAGTTTTATCCTGGAAAAAAATAAAAAAGCATAATGTGCTCAATTTTCCAGCGAACCAAAGTGTCCATTTCTTTCCCCAGCTGTCAGATGAGTTCACTCCAGCTCATAGATTAGCTGATTCTTAATTGTGGGATGGTAAAGAGGCTGCTGGATGAAAGCTAAAGATGGCCTATATCCTAGTTATCCTAGAGGTGCTCTCTTGCTGCTGTGAAACAAAATCCTGATGGAAAGGCAGCAAATTAGAGCTGTCACCATGGTAGGTGTTGAGCAAGGCAGGATCTGGGGGGAGCTGGTCCTGTGAACACAAAGTCCAGGAACACCCAGCTGGCTGGGGACACTTGGGGACGTGTCTGGAGTTGGCACTTGCAGGAGCAGTGACCTACAAGGTGTGCTGTGACCCAGCCCCTGGCACTGTGTGCAACACTCACACCAGTTTGTCTTCCCAAACTGAAGGAAGTGTGGCTGTCCTGCCGTGGATAACTTCAGGCAAACAGCAAACCTTCATCAGTCTGTGAGAAAAGTTTACAGAAAAGTCTGAACCGGCAACTCCAATGAGCAGGGCTCATTTGTTATTTATTGATTTTAGTGCAGATTACTGTCTCTCTCTCTGAGGCTCTAGGAACATAAAATCAAATTAGTGAAGGAATTCAGGTGACTCAAATTGCCGATAGATAGGTGTAGAATTTTTGCATCTAAATGTTTGCAAAATTATAATCATAGTCACTGCTGTTATTACATCCCACAACAGGTAGAACAATTTAAGGTATTATTAGCTTTGTTCCACTGTGGAAGCAGTTTCACATTGATATTTTTATTAAATTTACCACCAGGACCAAAAGATGACTTTCCAATAACCTTTTTTTACCTGTTCCTCTACATTTTTCTCTGTGCAATTAAGCAGCTACCTTCTCACCTTCTCAGATGAAACACAAAAAAGCAAGCTTGATTAGAATTGCAACTCCTACAAATGAGAAGAAAATTGAAGAAAAGCTTTCAAAGAAACAAAGGCACAGTAGAAGACTTCTGTCAGTAGGCACAATGAAGCATATCCGACAAATGTGGAGAGTGTACAGCACCTGCTTTATCAGTGTCACTCTTTAGCACATGCTGGTGGCTGCAGAAAGGATCTGAAAGAAGCATTTTGCCATGAAAAGACAGCAATACGCAAGCAAGAGCAGATGTAGACATCACTTTGTCGCTATTGTAACATCCTTTTTTTTTTTTTTTTTTTTTTTTTTTTTTTTTTTTTTTTTTTTTTGGTGTAATTTAAAGTGCTGCCTTTGGTTTCACATGTAAGCTATTGATTGCACAAGAATATTGCATTGCTTTTGTCACTTAATAGTCATCCAAACACTGACACTGCAGGTTCATTTCAGCATTACATTTATGGACTGAGTAAACTATACAACCCCTACAACTACTAAAAAGCCCAGGGCATTTCCTCCCTCCCCTCTCCAATGGGTAGTGTATTATGGATTTCTGAGAAAGGAGCAAACAACCCAGGCAGGAATATAATTGGGCCAAGGAAATACTCCGAGGGTGCAGAAGAGCGATTGCTCAGCAGATACGTGTGACGGCCCTGATGATTGATTCCGTGCCTAAAATCAGGAACAGGAGACACTAGAAAAGAAAACCTTTGGGTGCTGCCACACCGTAAAGAAAAGAGATATGTTTTGGATTGATTGTGGATGGTTATCAAAGGTAAGAGGGAGCTGTGGCTTGGAAAGTGACAGAGCAGGGAGAGTGATGGGAAGCCTGTGCAGGTATAATAGCTTTAGTTAGAGGAAAGACAGAAAAAATCTTTTAATGGTTTCTATATATTCCCCTTTTTATGATTGACGGTATAGATGAAGTTCTTGTGCCACATTTAACATCCAAAGAAATAGTCAATATTCACCTAGAACAAATTTAAAAAAATCAGATCTCAGTCATATATATTATTACATTGCTTCATTCAGACCCTCGTTTAAGTCTCTGTAAAATCAGGTTTTCCTAATTAAAACACAAAGGTGTGAAATTAAACGTGGGGGAAAAGGGCTGAAATTGCACATTTATACTTATAGACAACTCTGTTGTTAAAAGGCAGATGGCTTTGGCTTTTTATTAGGTTCCTTAAGACATTGTCAATTTATCCAAAGGCCTCTTCAGGGGAAAAAAGCTTTGAAAAATACATAACAGAAAGCTGAAACACATCTCACTATTTATTTTTCATCTATATAAGTTCATTTAATTTTCTCACTCTCTTGAAACCATGCCGTATTCTTTTCTTCCCTGATCAAACAGCTTCCAAACATAATGAATAACACCTCTCAGCTGCAAGCAACACTTCAACAGCAGATCAATATGGACACACAATAGAAGATAAAAGATTTACTTCAGAAGTTTCTAAAGGATTAGTCATAAAATACATATATTAAACTCCCTGAAAAATACTACGGTGCTGTCAATATATCTGGCATCATTTTCACAGCTGTTTTTGTCTTTGGACTGGCAGTAAAGGCTTTCATTTATCAATTTGCATTCAATATTGCAGTTCTGATCGCTTGGGTCCCAGTTATAACAAGACAATTGACACAAACTCTCTGCTAAGGGCCAATACTGCCTTCCCACTCAGAAACCCTGTGAAGAATGCTTGAAGTGCAGCCAGTCCCCAGGAGTCATTTTTTTCTGGGAAATCTGTGTGGTTTAACTTAATGCTAGAAATAAACCTCTCCTAACTCCTCATTTATACCAATGTAGTTGCTCACATTAATGAGCAACTTTTTTTTTTTTTTGTATGCTACCTTTTAAGAACCTCAAGTTAAATGCTGAAACAGAAATACCTCACCCATATGGAAGATTTTTTTCCTCTCTGTTGGACAATAAATCATGAAAAAATCATACACAATATATACATTTGTACCTTTGTTGCTTCTCATATACAGCGTTGAAAGACATAACTTAGTTGAAATGTCTCAGAGACTTCAGCTGTTTTAAAAATGCACATTCACTCTGGAAATAAATCAAAGGAAATTAAAATACAAAACTGATACTGAAAGATCTGTCAGTTATAGATGACTGTGTGTATTAGGACTATTTAAAATACACTGACAGTTCCAGTGATAGCACTCCTGGATGGGAAGACAGCCAGATGCCACATTAAGAGAATTAGTGTGTTTCCATCAAGTTCTGCTTCTGTTCACCTTTTGAAAATTCATGTTTAACAGCTTTATTTATACAATATATGGTAAGTATTAATTGCTCTTGAATAAATAAAAAATCCATCTCATTAATAGCTCCCTAGGTTACTTACAGGAAGTGAGTGAGAATTATGAATATAAGAAAGATTTGAGCTCAGGATCTTAAATATGAGTTAAAATGCTGAAAAACATCTTAGCCAATCCATCCTGGTTTTGATCACAGAGCAGGATTATAGCACCTTCACTTCCCAGATTAAAATCTACTTCAGAGACCTAGTCAGGATGAACAGTTCACTTGTCTCAGTAACCTGTACAACCACAAAAAGAATTAAGGAAAAATGAGTGGTGGGAAAGAGATGGCAACTTAGGCAACAAAGACAACAATATCCGAGTCCAAAACAATAGGAGAATAATTACATTCTCATTAACAAAAAAATTCAAAAATTACTAGAAAGCATAAACAATTTTACTCTTCTGTTCTATTATTCTCATTCTGTGTGGTTAACATGACAGGAGATGGAAGGGGGAGGAAGAAGGGTACTGATATATTGTATGTGTTCCACAATGGCAAACCCCTGAATTCTGGTTTTGGAGACCTCAATGAAAAGTGGACTCTCCCTGACCCCTTCACTCCAGGTGAGAATAACTCTCCTTGGACTCTGATGAAGAATGGCAACCAACTATGTACATGGGAATTAGTAAGAGTAAGTCCTACAATATAATTTTTTAAATTGGTTTCTGTAAAAGATCATGGAAGTGGAGAGCATCTTTTTTCCACAGAAACCCTATTATTACTAAAAATTGATCTGACATTGTGGATATTAGTACAGATTTTACTAAGCACCAATCTTAAGTTAGGACTGTGGTCAAGGTAGTAGCAGGCAAATCTTTGTGGGTCTAAGAATTATGTTGCTGAGGTACATGTATTGGGCACAATTTTTTATTGGCACAAAGGGAATCCAATTTCCAGGTTCACTACCCAAAACAACACAGAAATTTGAAACAAGAAAACATTTTAGTGCTCGAACTATAGATCAAACTATAATTCATAGTCCACATTCCCTCATGGATTGTGAGGATAAGAAGGGGAAGGAAAAAAGCAATTTTTCTGCCCACTTGATCGATGTTCTATTTGACCTCTGGAATGCCCTCTTGCCGTAACCTTTTAAATACCATCTGTTCTTTTTGTGAAGAGTGTGATGGGAAGGAGTCACTTCCAGACAGCAATTGATTATAAAAACATTAATCAAGCACATGGATTATCTGTAGCATGACATCGTGTGCTGTAGTTAAGCAATTTCACCTTAAATGTGATTGGAAAGGTTAATCCTGTTTCTCAAGACTAATTTAGACTTTGTATCAAACAATTCAGGACATGGTGAAAACAGCTGCAACAAACAGGAACTGAGGAATTGTCTGCTTCCATTAGAAAGAGTCTTGTAAACTTTGGCTCTAAGAACAGTGGGTTTATAGGCATGTCCCTCAATTTTTCCAAATTGAGTGAGAGGTGACTGCTTTCCCTCTCAAGTCACTGGAAGCCTTCTCCTTCTTTCTGCAAGTCAAGAGAAATTTCTTTTTTTTTACTATTTGGTATTCCCAGATAATATTATCTGTTGAGTCAATTTCTAACACTGAAGGATTGCAAAGTCCTTTTCTGTTGCCTATTTTCCCTCTGGATGTTTAGCACAAACTCCTCTCTGGGCCTGGGTGGGCATGTTGCACTTGAGGAAGGCACTGTCCAGAGGTGGTGGCGTGCAACAACTGGAATCCAAGCCCAGTTCCCAGGGCAGTCCTGCTTTGATTGCTCTATCTCATTAATGCTCCCCTCCACGTTTTAGGGAAATGTGAGAGAAGCTAGCTCATGTAAGTATGGTATTTGCTGATAGAGAATGTTGCAATAAATACGTGTCAAGTGCATTGTAAGGTTGAGGAAATTTATTTTTATCTGGGGCTCCAAACAGGCTGATTATGCTATGAAAAATTAGGATATTCTGTTCCTTTCTCCATATCTGTTGTCACCATCTTCAGATAGTGCAATTTGCAATTAATAAAGTGATCTGTCTTTGCTATTACAGTGAAAGTAATCACTAGGGAGCTTGGCAATGGCCACTGCAGACAGCTTGGGGAGTGGGGGGTGAATGTCTGTGACAAAAGGTTTCAGCCACGTAACACAGATTCAGGAGAGCTGGATACAGGAAAAAACATGGAAGCTGAAATTTCCATTACATTCTGGATTCATATTCTGCCTGGTTTATCCTCCTTCTGGAGTGCTCTGCCGTTTTCTCATACCCATCTATGGAAAGCCATCCTGGTTCTCCCAAAATCATTGGATTTTCAGCCGGCAGTGGCTTTCAGCCTCTTCTGACCAACCGAAAATTATTGAAAAATAAAGGTACTGAGGGGAGTACCTTGTTTTACTCTTCACATCTGCCTCCTGTTTAATTGTTTAATTTCCTGTTTCTGCAGACAACATCAGGGCACCACGAAGCCTGTGAATTACGAGCATGTATCACAGATGAAAGTCCTCACCTCAGAGACATAAATACCACAGATCAGAAGCAATAAAATCCAAAGAATAAATGCCAACACAGCACCAAGAGTGTCAATAACCTTTCTAAACGGAAGCCCTGTGTCCCCATTACATTATCCTGTATATAAACAAAAGCAATATAAAACTTCTTGTTGAGCAAGACTAAATGTTATAATGCTGCTCCCAAAGAGAAATGTGGAGCTTGGTGCCATTTACTGTTTCTGTTGATTGATTTTTTTCTAAACTGAAAGCACTCTGCTGCAATAAAAACTAGGAGCTTTGTGCTCATACACATAAAGCAGATCAGTTACTAGCGCTTCAGGTTTCTCAGATGTGACAAGAAATCACAGTCTCAAAACACCCCTGGCTGGAATTTCTCTGTTTCTGGTCTCTTTTTTCAATTTAAAAATAATCTATGTGCATGTTCAACCAGCACAAATAAAGCACAATTCGAAGATCCCTTCAGCATCACTGCAATCGTCCTCTGGTGGACAAAACCCCCGGAAGATGTACTGGTGGGACTGACAGATATTTGATCATTTGTGCATGCCCTTGAATATGGGAAATCAAGGCACAGAAAATTCTCAAAATCTTGTGCATGCAGGCCCAAATACAGAAGAGAATACAGGGTTTGACCTGAGACCTTGGTAAAGGCTTCCAAATTCAGAGATCATAAGTAAGATTTGGGTTTGTAGTTTAGACAAAAATATATTAAGCAAGGTAGTGGAAAGTTTTAAAATTTTAACATTTGGGTACAGAAGTAGTTACAGAAGCAGTAAAAAGTTTTAAGGTGTAGTTTTGTAGGGTTGTATAGTCACTATATGATTAGATAAGGGAAGCTGCACTGCGGCAGGATGTGTGATACAGTTTAATTAGCTGTTGCTGTGAAAGTTAAAACAATGTGTGTGGCAGTAGATTATTGGCTAATAAACCTTTAAAAAGCCCTGTAACCTGTGGTCCTGTGACAACTGATGGCGAGCTCTTGGCATATGCGGTGAAGATGTTCTCACTCCTTGAGACTGGGACAATAAATTATGTTTTAAGACATCTGCCAGTGGTCCCATCTCTCTTCATATCCTGATACTTGAAGCTGCCCTGTAAGATGGAATCTTCATGTCCTTGTCCTTGGCACCATCATGGAGGCAGTGCCTGCTCTTCTTCAGCAGCGCTTCCTTTGCAGCTCCATGTTGCGTTTGGATGTAAGAGAATGTGAGAGAAGGCAAGGGCTGATGGACACACAGGCTGGAAACAGAAAAATCATCTAGTCCTGACAACTCACCTGTACTCATTTCTTCCTTTCTGTCTTACATGTTTCATGCTGAGCTCTACTTAGTAAATAAAAATGGATAGATCCAAAATCAGGGAATATCTCTGAAGATTTGAATTAAGCAGGTGGTTTACTCACTTTGTTGTGGTACATATCACTGCATAACATTCAGGGTACAATAGCAGGGCAACTGGTTTCTCCCACTGAAGTGGAAAATCCTGAAGTTATAAAGCCAAGAAGGTGACAAGTGAAGTCCAACATCTTTGTCTCCTGACTAGGCCTGTCTGCTGACTGAAATGTGCCCTGAATTCATCTGACTGACCTTTAGAATTTAAATCAGGGGGCCTAAGACAGGAGTGTCATCGGTGTAAAGTTGTCCAGCCCTGCACGCCCCATGAGGTGTGGTATGCTGTTCCAACACCCATTCATTCAACTAGAAAAATCCATCTCAATACACCTCCCAATGTTTTTTAATCTTTGAACTGTCTTGTATCAAGTTCAGTTTGTCAGCTTGACCTTTCTAATTGCTTATAAAGAAGCCTAATGATGATGATTCATGACCATGGGTGGAATAATTTTTTTTTAAGGATATCAAAATGGACGCATTAACTGCAGATCCAGATAATGTCTTCCCCATAATTCCATGTCTTTAAAGGTAATTAATCAAGACTTTAAATAGAAACCATACATTTATTATCACAATCATTATCTTTTAATTTAAATATTTAAAATAATTCAAATGATTTATAAAATATCATATGAAGCCCTGCCTGTGATCATTGCTCACAGGTACTGGCAGAGGACAGCAGACAGTCCGTAAGTACATCTGTCAGCAAGTGCTAACACAGATCTGGCAACTACAAGGGAAAGTGGGGTGTGGGGGGAGTATTTTCTACCTTTAACTCCTTTTTTTAGACCGCTCTTTTATGTCTTTCAGAACTGACACAAGGAATGCCAGAAACCAATGCTTTATAACAATTTTTTCCCATCTTTGAATACACCCTTCCTACAGAGAATATTTTTTTCAAATCCTCAGCACAAGCTAACTCTATTGAGAAGATTTGCAATTAGATTTCAGACAATAGCAGGGAAAGAGAGCCAGAAGATCTGCAGAAATGCCTCTACAAAGGAACATAATCAGAAACTTAAACTAAGGAGCAATGAACAGCTGCATGAGATAACTACAGACCCATTCAAACAGTTTTCTACTGCTCATTTAACATCTATTACTGAAAATTGAAATGTGTGGGGCTCTGTTGCCGAAATTACCATTCTTCAATATTTAGGTTGATGAGAGGAGGAGCTTAAAAATGTTCTCTGACTGGCTCAGTCTACTCTGTGGAGACTGCATATGAAGGGACACAGCTAAATATCAGAGAATAGCTAACAAATTATTACCTCATATTTCTAGGTGTGGGTAATTTTGACCCTTTAAAGTTTGACTATTAATCTTTGGTAAGATAAAACAAGACACTGGGAGAATGATGCCAGATTGTGATGAGGCGGGGGGGAGGGAAAGAGCCAAAAAATGTTGCCATCCCTTGCAAACATGACTTTAGATCTTATGCCAAAAATAATGCATTTAAATAAGTGCCTGTCAAGAAAGCAATGTTTATTCAGCCATTTGAAATTAATGACTATCAGATGCTTACCATAAAATATGAAGCTGATAATATGAAAAAATGCATAACGTAGAGGAAAATGATCTTGCAATAATATTTTAGATTTACCTAACATGAGGGAGAGTTTACTAAGAGAGAAAAATATTAAACCAAGACCAATAAACCCACTTCTTCCTTCACTGTAGTGTGTTAATTTCAGGGTTTCTACCACTTTAATGGACAAGAATCTGTGCAGAATCTTGTGTCTGTGCCAAGTCTGTCATGTGGCCAAACCGACACTCAGTGAATAACAGGGGTGACTCTTTGGACTGAATTAATTTGGGTCAATATTTAAAACTATTTTATAACCTTGCTGTAAATCTTTTGACTGCTGATACCATGACAACCTGCAATAATTCTCTTTCCTTGTACCATGAGAACTTCTCTAGTCCCCACACTTTGTTAGGACATTTTTACATCATTTTGTGGCTACTTGTGGTAAGATCTTGACTGAATCATTGCCTGGAAAAATATGTTAGTATTTTAGCCTAAAAACAAACTACTGCCTTTTTGCTCATATAACATACAGTCGTTACCCAAAAGCCTAATAAGCTTTTTGCTTTCCATTTAAAATGTACAAATACAAGTTAATACAGTGAGATGCTAGTTAGCCTCACCGCTGCTGTCCAACACAGCCTCATCCAGGCCTCCTCCCCTAAATGTGAAGAAACGTATATATACAGTTATCAAATGTGTACCTGCAATTTCTGGGGTTAATTTACATTCTAACATAGCAATTTCAGCTGACATGACGTGGCAGGATTGGGATGCCACCAAGCTGCACTGCTCAGTGAAGCATGTGTCAGCTGGAACACCCACTATTTAGGAGGTGAATGACAGCAAGCTTGGGAGGGGTATTTCACAGGAAATCACAACAGGCCAAAGCTCTCCTCCAGCTTTTCAGTAGACAAGTGTGTGGTGGTGTGTTTTTTTTTTTTTTTTTTTTTTTTTTTTTAATTTGCATCTCAACTAAAAAGCAGTACAGAAGGAGTCATTGGGGCTTTTCTTTTTTCTTTTTTTTATTTTTTTTTTCCCTAACCAAAGGAGCTTTGAGATTGATACCGTGCTGGAGAAATGAAATGGAGAGCATGCCAGATAAAAACCCCTGAGGCCAAATCAAACAAATGTCTGCACTTGGCGCATAGATATTACAGCAATAGAAATATTATAGATTTTTTTCCCAGCTCCAAGGACAGCTTATACATTTGCATTAGGTCTTTGGGTATAATACATAAGGGCACGAAGAGCAGAGAGAAGCAGCTTTCTGCTTGCAGGAGAGTGTCCTGCTGGTTTTCTTCGAGTCCCTGCGATAGTTGCAGCCTCTCCCATGCAGAGTTCCCCCAGCTGGCACCAAGGGGAAGAGGGTTTGTCCCTGATGGGTGTTGGGAGCACCCCAGCTCAGGACACAGCCCCTGCCAGCGCCATTCACTCACAGGAATGAGACAGAAAATCAAATTAGGCAGGACTTGCTCTCCTTTCTCCCCACCTCCTAACCCCAAGCACTGAACCTCTGTACAGCAGAGGAGTAGCAGCATAATCATCACTGCACTGAAAGGGAAAAGATTGGGTTTGTGGGGAATTTTATTGTGTTGGGGCAGCCCAGCCATTCTTCAGGAGAATTAAAAATGCAACATGCAGGTGATGAGTCCCCAGACAGTTTTAGCAAGGTATGTCTTTAACAGTGCACACTGAGAGAAATGCAGCTGCCCAATGTATTTTGTGGATCTAAAGTGGATTAACATTTAGGTAAGATGTTCCTTCTGGCATTTTAAAAACCATCTAGATCTAAAAAGTTTATGCATACTGAGGGACTGTGTCCCTTGAGGATAGAGTAGACCTGAGGGTTTGGAAGTTTTAGGCTTAAAATTTCCCATTCTTGTCTATAGGCACTTATCAGGCTTAATTGCAATTCTGAGCACATTTTTCTTTCACGTACAAATCTATTCCAGTAAATTGCATTCATAGCACCTTATTAAGATTAGTAAAAAAAGCCCCACACACCACACTGAAAATGAATTTTAAACAAGCACCCACCTCAAGTGTTTTGCTGAAAAATAAGGGTGGGAAAAGATTGAGGTCATCAGCCAGAATAAAAATCAGTTTTTGGTGTAGAAAATAATATGCTCTTGTGGCTTAGTGAAATAAAAAGTAATGTATCTGAATATCTGAAAAAGACGACTCTGAGCTTTTCCTGAGCTGCCTAAAAGTCAGGCTTTCCTTGCTAACAATACCTTCTTTTTACAGGGACTAAAATGTTATTTAAACAATTATATGCTATTAAGTAGGAGATGAATTACAGAGAAAATTGCACCATTAGTAAAATTTAAGTTCTTAACTTCATGTAATAAAAGATGGTAACCTTTTTGTAATGGCATTTCAATTTACCATTTATTATAAAAGTCTAATTTAGAAGGTAAAATGACTCCAGACTTATTACTCTGGCTGTTACAATTCTATGCAAGATGCAATTCATAACACAGCTTCAGAAAAAAAAAATGAAGAATATTTAAAAAAAAATGTAAGATCTTGGCTTGAGCACTGAAGTGTATTAGAGATGATATCCTTATTTAAAAAGGTAAAGAAATGTAGTTATACATTAAAAAACAACAACAACAACAACAAAACAAAACAAAAACAACCAAAAGCACCCCCAATAAACCCAGACCAATTCAGACATTTAAAATATATCATCCATCAGTCTTGTTTTACTGGAATCCTGCAATGGTTTGGCTCCTCTGGACTCGTTCTACTGGATCCATGTTTTATGTTGGGGACCCCAGAGCTGGATGCAGCATTCCAGGTGGAGTCTCATGAGAGCAGAGTAGAAGGGCAGGATCACCTCCGTTGACCTGCTGCCCACAGAGCTTTGATGAAGATGTGAAACAGCTGAAGGCCCAATACTGACCCCTGAGAAATGTCACTCATCACTGGCCTCTTATGAGCCTTTCAAAACACCCTAATGCTTCAGTTAATTGTTATAGTAACTGCTCACAATTTTATTCCCTCATTCCTTCTATGAAATGCTGTTGCTAGTTAATTAGGTATTGTAAGTAATCTATTGTTTATCTTAAAGCAGAGAAAATGAACTTCAGATTAAATTTTGGAGAGAACTTAGCAAGTAATTGTTTTTATTTTAAAATTATTGTTACTACTCACAGCTTGAAAGTTACATGTAGCAAGGAGCACATCAGACCTGTCTTGCACACAGTTCTCCATCCCTGAATCACATTTCTTGCTTCCTGCTGTCATTAAGACAGTGCAAAAGGGGAAAAAAGAAATCTTTAAACTGACCTGAAATAACTACTCTTTTAGAGTTCTATCAGAACAGGTTATTTTTGAATCCAGTGCATTACTGGATTTCAGTGGGTTTTCAGAAATGGAGATATATTTTGTAAATTGACTCACATTTGGCTTTATTTTCACCGTAGCTACCCTGTCCTGATGGTGCCCTTCCTGCGTGCTCTATAATTGTCATGCCAATAGCACTGCATTAATAAGAAGACACCCTTCATTTTAAAAATAGCTGAAACTTCCAAGTAAAAAGCCTGACAATCTTTCTCAAAGAGAAGGCAAGTCTCAGTCCAACAGTCATTTCTCCATGAGGCTGTCACCATTAAAAAGCTAACATGAGCACACAGAGTACCTGAGACACCCCAGCATGTTACAGGAGTTCTGGTACTAGAGCAGGTAACGACCTTTGGTATTTCAAAGCTATTTGATGGAAGGAGAGCACACACCTACATGCTGTACCATCTTAAAAGGCTGAATTCTTAATGCTGACAGGTATTCCTTAGTGAGATCTCACAAAACAAGACATGGTATTTTAAAATCCAGCCAAAGAGCACTTTGGAATGAAAGACAGAAATGTGGTTTCTGTCTGCTGGGGAACCCTCTCTTTCTCACATTCTGCTTTGCTTCAGGAGCTCAAATTGTAACAGAAACCAAATGTTGCTTATTTCTCTGTAGTATTTTAAGCTGATTGGAATTGAGCTCTCATTTCTATCCTGCCCATTATTGAGGAGAGGTTAGCATCTCTCTTCTCCTCTTTCCGCTTGGGTATTTACAACACCTGACAAATATAAACTTACAATACTGTAAGCATATATCAAAAAATATTTGTGTTATTTTTGGTTTTGGGGTTTTTTTGGTTGGCTCGTTTGGGGGGTTGTGGATTTTGGGGTTTTTTTGGAGGGTTGGGGATTTTTTTTGAGTTTTGTTGATTGTTTCTTTATATATTAAACAACTTGGACCAGTGGCTTGGTAATGACAATGTATGCTAGACAGGAGAATTTGATCCCCTGGTTGTAGAGGTTATATGGTTGTAGGCAAACAACTGCACAGGATCTCCTTTAACAACCTCTGAAATTTAAGGGAAAGGTCTTCAGCTTTGCTTGATGAAAAGCAATGATCTCTGCAATCAGAGGTTATACAATCAGTGGCTATATTTTACAGAATAATTTTCCTTTCCATGAACAGAAAGGAATTCCTGATAATGGTGCGTCTATGCTGTTTTTGGAGGATTTTTTTTTTTTTTTTTTTTTACAAGATACATATTCATCAGATATCACCCTGATACTACTATCATTTGCTTACAAGGGTAAATGAATAGTGCTAGCCCCATTATTCTTTTTTGGAAAATCCTCATGGGTGCTGTATTCTTGTGCAAGTCATGATTAGAAACAACAAAACTAACTTTGTCCTCAGAGTAACAGAAGACACACAAGAATGTAAAATAGAATTTGTCTCATTAATTATTTGAGACTTGTTTTTTTGGGTGGTTTTTTTAAAATTTTTTAGGTCTGTACTTAACGTGGGTAGGGTTACTCTGGAATCTTATACACAGAGAACATGATAGACTTCCTCACCTGTCCTTCTCACCTCTATAGTAAACCAAAAACCTTGCTTATACAGATGTTGGTAGAAGAGTCACACTCTATAGGAAAACATTATTAATGAAAACCCGACTGAAAAATATTGCTAGCTTAAACCATGGCCTATTTATCATCTTTCAGTGTGTTTCCAAGCCTTTACCTCTTTACCCTCTTAAAACTGCCAATAAATTGTTATTAACAAGCATTTGACTGCAAAGAGAGAAAGGATATCCACCCTCAAAGGATATTTTAAGAGTTTTATGGATTTAGTACTTAATAGAGCTGGCAGAATTAGGCAGAGATTTATCTAATCAGTTATAAGTGAACAAAGAAATTAAGGTTATTGAAATGTTTTGCAACAGCAGTGTCTTTACAAAAGAAAGCAAAACCATGTGGTGCAAATATTCTGGCATACTTGTAGAAAATCTGATTTCTAGTCATTTAAGGAATACAGGTTATGTAAAGTAATTACAGACTGGCTGGAGTATTTTTAGCCATGGTATGTATTTGGGTTGTCAGGACAGGTTACAAAATGATGGGTTTGGAAAGGATGCCAGTTTCTTCACTGGCTGCTGGTACCACTCTGGATTAGGAGTACAAAGAACGGTGCAGTCACACTCCTGTGACCAGATGCTCTGTTGATATCAGACATCTCAGACCACCTGTTTTCACATCCCTACACACACGTTAGTCTGTCATTCAAAACAGGCTGGTGCTGCAGTTTGGCATTGGAAATCACTGTTGCTCTGGCACTGAGCCCGACCGAAGCACGGCACACACTTATCTATCAGTAAAATCCAAGCAAAACCATGAAAAGTACCTAAACCTACACTTCTATTTTTATAAGAAGATGTTTGGAGACAGACAGAGAGAAAAAAGAGGAAAATGGTGGAAAATCAGCAAAATGGTTAAATCTGTGCATAATAAATTTGTGTTAACGTTTGAAATTTTCCAGTTCCTAAACATCTCAGCCACTCTGTCTCTCATATTTCCCCAGATGATGCACAGAACACATGCTCATCACAATGCCATGAACATGCTACAAAACTGGGACGATCCCGAGGCAGATCCCAGATCTCACTATTTCCTAATACAACTCCTAGAGACAAGAAAATCCGTTACCACCACCCCCTTAATTTTTTACACCAGGAAAATCTTTATAATATTCTAACTTCCTGCAATATGGTCAAAGTTTGGGCTTCTGTACTTCTATCTTTGAAATTTCAGGTAGTTTCATGGATGGATGGATGGATGGATGGATGGATGGATGGATGGATGAATGGATAGATAATACTGGAGGCAGGGCTCTTATATCTAGGACTTCTGCATCTCAGCAGAGGAGAAATTCCATTAACCCAGCAGCTCAGTTGCAACAGGGACATGGGGACACAAGAAATCCTGAAGAGATGGAGAAACTATTCTTTTCTGTTCCTAAGCTACCCAACCCAGTACTGCTTCTAAGTAAATGTAGAGCCTTAACACTGTCTTAACCAGGCACAACAATGGGGTTAGGTTAAGACACTGGCAAATCCAGACACGTCCTAATTGGTCTGGCTTTAAATTGAAGCCGTAGTATAAATGTCAGAGCTGTGCAGAATAGTTACATTTGCTGAAAATTCACGAGCTACTATGGGCAGGCAATTTTTTAGCAGACATGTCTACACGCAGACGAAGAGGATATATAACCTTTTATAAAAACCTAATTTCTCCTGCACCGTCTGCCCTCATGTTTTGTGGCTGTAAGGTCACTGCGTAGCGCGGTGTCCTCGCGTTCCCGGCAGTTTCCTCTCTGGAGCTGCGTGGTCCAGCGGGACAGCAAGCACAACGAGCACTGTCTCCTTGCCTTGCCTGAAGTGGAGTGACCTGGCTCTGGTTGTCAGAGGACATCAGCACTTTCACAGAAGGATTCTCCTGAGACAAACAAGTCAGTGTGTGTGTGCCTGGACGTGCCCCCCATGACAGTGGGCACTGGGAATGAAGGACAGTGCGTCTCCTGTGAGCTGATGGGCCCCTTTCAGATCCTGAATGTTCAGTCTTTGCCTTGTGAAACCTTCTACATGTTCCCTCTGAGACGTGAAATCCTGGGAATTTCTGGCTTTAAAACTTCCTTTACCCAGGGGTACTGTAACCATTACTTGTCCAAAGTACAGAACCATTTTATTTTTCCTTTTATTTACCTTATTTTATTTTTTCTTAGCCCTGTAGATGTTTGTTTATTCAGTAAATCAGTAAGTGGAAGAAACATGAGAAGTAAAATGAGAATACATTAATATAGGAAATTGCTGCAATAATTCCCCCTCCCCGCCCCCCCCGCCTGCTTTTTTTTTTTTTTTTTTTTTTTTTTTTTTTTTTAAATTTTATTTATTTTTTTTTAAATTTGTGTATTTAGTTTACCAACTCTAAACTGTAATGGGGTTATAACCCCCCATTTCTCATCTCCTTGTGCTGCTGGAGGGAAGGAGGTAGAGCAAGGAAGGAAAGGGAGGGGAGTTGGGAGCAAAAGTGTTTTTAAGGTCTTATTTTACTTCTTAGTATCCTGCTCTGATTTTGCAAGGAATAAATTCAATTAATATCTCTAATTTGAGTCTGATTTGGCCATGACAGTATTTCGTGAATGCTCTTTCTTTGTTCTAATCTCAAGCTGTGAACATTTTGTTATAATTTCTCTCCCCTGTCCAGCTGTGGAGGGGAGTGAGGGATGGAGAGGCTTTGGTGGATGTCTGGCATCCAGCCAGGGTCAACCCACTAAAATTTGCATTGAACAGGTTTAACTGCAACATTTAATATGCCCTTTGTGGAGTCTGGGAGCTTTCTGTTTCCTCTCTTCAAAGAAATCAGTGTTACCTTCTCTAAGGCATCGTGGGTATTTTCCTCAAAAATAATTATTCGGAAGAAAAAAACCCAAAACATAAATAATGTAATTTTATTCAGCAAAGCAAAAACCTCTGCTTACTTTTGGCAAGAGTTTGCAAAATACATTATGAAGACTATTTTACACAGCTAACTTAAGGCAGCCTCTAAGTTTATTGTAGATCTTGTTCTCATAAACTTAAGGCAGCCTGTAAAGTTATTGTAGATCTTGTACTCATATATCCTCTCTTCTCCAGCAGGAACTGGCAGGCCCCCAGGGAATGCCACCTGGAACACAAAGCTTCAAAGCTTCCTCTGTGAATTCCTGCGAATCTTCTTGCTGTGGTTCACACAAGAAATACTAAACATACTCCTAAAATACATTGACTCCTTGGTTGTGGCTTTGGCTTTTCGTTGGTGGTTTTTTTTTTTTTTTTTTTTTTTTTTTTTTTGGTGTGTGTGTGTGTGTGTGTGTGTGTGTGTGTTTTGTTTGTTTGTTTTGTTTGTTTTGGTTTTGGTATTTGTTTGTTGGTTTGGTTTAATTTTTTTTTTACCTCAAAGGAATCAATTACCATTTTAACAAATACTTTGCCTTCCTTTAGTCAACGTTCTAACACCTTATTAAAACCACCACTCTATATGAAAATTTAAGACATTTTTGAATGGATAAAATGTTATTTATACTGCTGAGGAACAAAAGACTAACCAAGTTTTGGGATAATTTTTTTCTCTCTTGGTTTTGTGAGTGAGAAGAAATCTACCATCTGTATCCCCCTGCTCATCAGTTTATCATCAGGATCTAGTATATCAAATTTTGCTCAGAGACAGTCTGTGTAAGATTTGCAAGGAGTTTAGTCTTTTGTTGCCTACAGCTGCCTAAGTGCACATGCTCAAATTGTAATCCATCCACAGCTTTATGTTGGAGAAATCTCTATTAAGTCCTTTAAGCATCCAATATTTTTCATTACTTAATGTTTTCTTAGGTGACTCATGGTGCTGTCTTCACATCTAAACCTCAGCAAGTCTTGAAGGTTTGCTTCCAAATGAATCCCCTACCAGTCCACGTGGTAAAAAAAAAAAATCAAAGCAAAAAGAAACAGAAAAAAAGACATTCAAGCTTAGAGCTTCAAGGGACAGCTTTCATTTTTCTCTTCCCTTTCCAGTTAGAGGGATGGACTTGGCCAACCAGCAGGTGAGTGTCTGCCAGCGTTGCTCTGTGGATCTGTTCCACTTTGTATAAAACAATTGCTGTTTGCTGGGGGAAGACAGACTCTGACCTGGTAGCTCTCAGCAGGTAGAAGTGAGAGATTAAGGGATCCCCGCCCCTGCTCTCATCCATCTCTATTCAACATGCATCTTGCTGAAGAGACAGGTTCACCTTCTGAATGTAAGTTCAGACCTATATGCTGAATCGAGGCCCTCCCAGACATTCACATAATGATTGCTGGCCACGCCATTCAACTTGAGGGACCACTGTTCCTCAATCTCCATGGTTTCCCTAATTTTTGTCATTCAAATCCTTATTCCAAACAAAAGGGAAGGGAAGATTCTTGCCTTTTTCCTCATATTTTCCTCATCTTGCCAAAAATTGTGGGGAAAAGACTTTTTATAATGTTCTTATTCCACTCAAAATTTTATTTGTAATGCCTTTGCTATTATAATTTTAATTTGATGATGGTTTATATAAGATTTAGTCTTGTAAAAAAAAACTTTTAAATTTTTTTTTCTTACAAACAAAGCTTTTGTAGGATTTCAGAGGAGCATTCCTGCATCCTAGCCAATGCCATTCACTTAAATCAAAGCTGCATTCAATAATGAGGGAAATAGGAACACTAAAATTGGTACTACACTCCCAAGGTGAGGCAATCAAGACATCAAACAGGCAGCTGAGAGTCAGGCTTTTGAAGGCTGCACGTTGCCAATATTTAAACAATTACAGTTACAATCACAAGTAAATAATGTTATTCAATTTCATCTTAACACTTGTTTTGCAATTTCTCATGTTGTAATTCCCATGAAGCGGTCACAGATCATAAAACTAATAGGTAGGGAAGAAAATGTGGATTTGCTAATAGGACTGGCTATCAAACTAATTATGAGTCGTTAGACAGGCTCTCTCAAGGCTTGTGCACAACATGCTTAACTGTAATCAGGGGGTAATAAAATTCAGAAGCATTCCTATCAAAGAAGATGGCCTTCAAAATAGAGATGTGGGAGATTCTATTGAATACTTTAAATTAGATATAGATTAGTCACAAATCACTGGGAGGGCTTAACAAGAAATCAAAATTAACACCTTGAATATGGAAGCTGCTTGTCAATAGGCAGCTCGCTAATGTGTGACATGATCAACATTTCAATATATTCCACCCTACTCATCCAACGATACTTTGGATGAGTTGAGGCAATATGATGACTCTCTTATGCAGCACTCAAACATCACTAAGTACTCCAGCAAACATTATGGTACTAGAATTACTTTTTTTAATCGCTTCTGTCACTCCGGACTACTGCCAGTTAAAATATTTGCAGTAGGACTGTTTACATTTTCTCCTGTCAGAGAAAAACAAATCACAAATGTTGTCTTATCTAAGGTTTATTTTAATCACCATGAGATTTCCAATTCTCTTGAGAGAACTTCAGATGAAACTACTCCTGCAGCTAAATATGTATTGTCTAGATGGCATCAACACTCAAAATAAATCTTCCCCTCAGTTCACTTTAGCTAATTTTCCTATATTTCTTTTGCTCTCCAGTTGGGTGATAAAATTATTTGGACTTTTTTTTAAGGTGGAATTATCACTTCCATTCTTCCATTCCCTTAAGCTTTCAGGATGAGGTTCATTTGTGCATTTGTGGTAGAGTCTTTCTCTGAAGAGCTGAACTTATATGGCTTTTTTTTCTTTTCTCTTTTCTTTTCTTTTCTTTTCTTTTCTTTTCTTTTCTTTTCTTTTCTTTTCTTTTCTTTTCTTTTCTTTTCTCTTTTCTTTTTTCTTTTTCTTTCTTTTTCTTTTCTTTTCTTTTCTTTTCTTTTCTTTTCTTTTCTTTTCTTTTCTTTTCTTTTCTTTTCTTTTCTTTTCTTTTCTTTTCTTTTTTCTTTTCTTTTCGAGTGAAAAAGAGAGGATCATCACATCTTATGAAATCTGAATTTCTGATGCCAGATTTTTATATGTCTTCAGTAAATCCTGCCGTCAAAAGGTTGTGTTTCAGCAAAGCATTTGAATATATATTTTACACAAAGTAGCCAAAAGGAGCAATTTGATATTGATGGAGTAAAGCTGAGTTAATTGAGGAAGGCTTTGCCTTATGTCATCCTGGGTCCTCCACCTTCTCCTTCCATGTAACAGGTTTTCCAGAAGGTTTTCCAGCAGCAGGTGCAGCTCTAACTGAACCCAGATTCACAGAAAGATAAAGAGTGTTCAGTTGCAGGGCTGTGCAGGAGGGAGGTCACCACTGCCTTAATCCCATTTGATTATTTAATGTCCCACACAGGTTTCTCAGAGCTGAGGTCCACTTTTTTCTTGAACATTTACCTAAACTCTTGTGCACTGCACCCTCTACAGGATGAAACACACACCATGTCAGAGGGAAGGGGGGAAAATTGGAAATCTCACATGGATATTAGAGATTGTTTTCTGCAATTGAAAATCTAATTGCTGCTGTAGGCAGTTAATTTTCAATGATGTAGTTCTTAAAGAATAAAGTAGGTTCATTCCATGAGAACAGAAAATTTCAGATTGAAATATTGCTGAATGAATGGATTTGTGCTTTATGATGTGCAGTAAGCAGGAGTCAGGCTGGCTGGGTGCTGAAGCAAAAATGAGAGCTCTTCCTCCTATGTAATCAGTGTGCTGTCAATACATCACTAATCCAAACTCCAAAATGCTAATTACACTTTTGCCTTACATAGCGTGCAAGTGACAAGTGTATTTTAAAAAGGCTCGCTGTCTTTTTGCTCTTATTCTGACAGTTTTGAAGTGCTTCATGACTGACAGACTTCTGTAAGTATAAAGCTGTGTATCAAAGGGGAATAGTAAGCAAAAATAGAATTTGAAAGGGAATAAAATGTTCTTAACTGCCATTAGTTTGGGGGACAGAGTAACACAACCCCAGATCTGAATCTTTAGACCTTTCTCATGCAAGTATTTATAATTGATAAAAGCAGGCTCAATTTAGAGATGCACATAATTTAAAAGAACTACAAAATGTGACATAGACCTACATGAAGTTTACTGAAGGACTAATTTGATTATTATCACTTCATTTTGCATTTCATAACAGTCTTTTGCTCTCTGTCCATTTTATTTTTCAGAGTTATTATTAAGAACGAGGTAAATAAGGACCAAGTGTCTTTCTTCTACTCACCACCAAATATTTTTCCCTGAGTTTAGTTTCTGGCTAACTTTGTTTCTGCAAGGAGTGAAAAACTCTCTTGTAACTTGCCCTTTCCAAGATGATGAGCAAACTATCAGAAACATAATTCAAGAACTGCATAATTTTGTCAAAAATACTTTTCGAGTGTGATGACTAGATGACTATCTCAGCTTGCAGTGTTCATCAAACTGTTAACATATTACTGCAACAGGAACAGTAATTTTCCCTCACTGACAGTGACATTTTGAGGAAGGTTATTTATGAGCGCTTCAGCCGCATGGATAACAGAACTGCTGCGTAAACATAGTTTCTATTAAATGGGTGGAAGCACTTTCCTCAACTAATGTTTTTGTAAAGTTTTGCTTTCATTCCCTTATTTTACAGTCTCTAAGGGAAAGCTTAGACTTTGTCTCTTGAGTCAATTAGAGCAAAATGCTCAGGGCTATATTCCTTTGCATAAGATCTTCTCCATAAATGAAGTAGGTGTCAAATATTCAACTTCATCTTTACGATTCACTTTACCTACTCAGCGACTGAAATATGTAAGTAGGAGAGCAACAAAGAGGAAAATAACTTTTATGAAAGGCATCCTTCTATACAGTAATGGATAAATGGAGTGGGGCAATTTTTTTTTTTTTTCCTTTGACAGTTCCAATAAAGTTGGATGATTTACAGCAGGGACGAATTTGGTTCACTGTCTTCCATGCACTGATGAATTCTCTCAATGAGAGTTCCTCTTAGCAACTGTAGCCAGTCTCATGGCAGTGAATTGAATCTATGATAAACTTACTGTAGAATATAGTTCAAATGAAGCATTATACCTCTCCATACTAGTCTGGTGTTATGGAGGTGCTTATCTGAAATCATCATGATGAGCCAGAGAGCTTAAAAAACCAATCTCATTTTTGGATGAGGAGAAGAAATCAATGAGGTAGTGCTTTTCATTTCTATTTCCATTAAGAAGCATCTGACCTTACTTGCCAAGTCTTTAAAGGGAGAGGCTTGAAAAGGAAAATATTCACTATACAACGTGGAAACATGTTATTGCATAATGGTATACGTTTTTAATAATTAAAAAACGACAATGACATTTCATTCTGAGAACATACCTGCAACTTATTTATCAACATTTTCTTGGGGGGAAAAAAAAAAAAAAATCCCCCAATGACATCTTTTGAAGAGTACTATTGATCACTGGAATTTGCATAGAAAAAAAGCTATAGCAATCACATCCTAATCACATCTTGTCTTTGGCCTCCTGTCCCATTCAGCTTTGGAATTTTTTTCTTTCTTTTGGTTTAAAGATTTCTCTGTTCATCTTTTGTCAATCTTAACGTTTCCTTAGCAGTTGGGAGATAGCCTCTCAGTGCTATAATGTGTCACACTGTCCTGACAAAGTGTCACTGCGCTGGACAGCTTTGTAAGGAGTGGGATAGAAGGGAAATAAAGTGTGTCTGTAGTAATTGATATTGGATTCATAAGAGAGCTCAAACATTTAAATATTTGAACAGATTAATAATGAACAAACATAAGTGCATGTGTGTGTGTGTGTGTGTGTGTGTGTGTGTGTGTTTGTGTATGTGGGTGTGTGTGTAACAACATATAATATGAAAAGAATCCAAACATTCAGAAGATTATTTGACCTTTCAGAGGAATCCATCAGTGGAAGGGATGAAAAATAAGGGGGTAATATTCCCACCACTATTATCTACCTTTTCAGCTTACCACATTAATTATTTTGTCTCCATAAAATCTTGATCAAGAGAGGGAAAATACCCCAAACCATCACAACATCCTCTGCAGGAGAGTTCAGAGAAGGTTTTGACTTTCTTTACTGAGCATAGGAAGGCTGAGGAAAACTGGACAGCTATTTCACTTACCTGGTGACACAACCTAAGCATTCCTCCTGAAATGACAAAAATTCAAAATAGGTTCATAATATATATAGGCATAATATAGAAGCAAACAGCAAAACATTATTCATGCATACCAACTATTCTGAAAAAAAAATCAGTTGTCAAAAGCAAAGTTAGCTTCAATCATAGTGGCTCTATCTCCACAATAACAATTACATAGCACATAGTTTCATGTCTAAATCATATAAGAATATGTGTGTTTGTGTGTGTATAACTAGGTATGTGAATTTGTTGAGGCAGGAAGATTTGATGTAACTGGAAAAAAATATTGTGACTTCCTTCAGTTGTTCCAGGCAGTCATCTTTCATGATCCTGTCACAAAATTTCAGGTGTAAAATTCATGCCTCCCATGATATTTTGATTATAAAAATGGGCTGTGGAGGTCCAGGATGCCCTCACACATTCTTTTCAACAGGGCAGGAGCACCTCAAGCTGCTCTCAGATATAAATATCACCCAAAGGGTGCATAGATAATTTGTGCATAATGTAGGATGGCTGAATAATGGAGGATGCTCCCCCTCTAAGGAGCAGTATTATTATTCCAGAATTTTCTCGTGTGTGAAGCTTTGCCAGGGTCATGTGTGTCAATTCTCCATTTAGCAGCTCAAGTAGGTGAGCATTTGCCTGCTCTCTCATTTTCCCCATATCCACTTAACATTTTGAACCATTAGAAAATGAAAACCTCTTTCACATTGCCTAGCATCTTCCTAAAACTTGACCCAGTTAAAAACCAAGCTCTTTGTAGAACAATCAACACTACCCACATATTTTTGACTTTTGCCATATTCGTCATACCAAAACTGAAAGAATGTCCAGATATTCCCAGATACTCATTAGCATGGCAGAGGTAAGGAAAAGGCTAAAACAACTCTGATTTATTTCTCTTACTTTCTGCCCATACTGAAGTTTGGTCATTGATGTTTCACATCAATGTAACATTTTACTATTTTATTGTTAAGAAAGTGATTTAAACCAATGGTTATCAAATTACAATCACTGACAAGTAATCTGCAGTTGATTTGTCTGGATTGTGGCTCCTACACAGATAAAGTCTAAAATAAAATCACGGCTAAGGTAAAGCAAACTAGTCCTGCTGAAACTCAACAGGCTCTGCTCGAAGAATTTGGTGAATGCTGCATCTCTTATACAGCGGAGTCCTTTACAACCCATATTTACAACCCAAAATCCCTTTCCCTCGAGCTCAGATGATCTGTCCAGACAACTTTTCACAGTTCCATCAAGCCAACACACATTGATTCTCCATCCAGCTTTTTATTTGGCAAACTTCTTTTGGTCATTTCTATGCCAATGTTAGTATTCCACAGCCATTAAATGTTTTGATTAATAAAGAAAGAGGAAAGAAGCCCACCAACAACCCTAGCAGCACTACCACTGAATGAAAAGCCCAACACTGTGCCATGCACACATTCTCAACAGTGAAAGGCTACTGTAGGGACTCCCAACAGCTTTGAACCACCTATGACTATGAGGCATTGCTGGGAATCCTTACAGGGAAATAAAATAACTCTCCCTCAGTACCCGTGACTAAAAATTGCTAAAAGGCCACTAAGAAAAATGGCTGCTTGTGTAAATTCACGAGGGTGGCTTTGCCTGTTGAGTAAAAATGGCAGCACAAAATGAGGTTATCTGAGCTGTGCACATTTCACACGGGTTTGCTCAGTAGCAGATCTGTTCTCGGGATGTTGGGTGTCAAGCACCTGTACTGTGGGCTATTTCTCAATGTCTAAATGGAATTTCTGAGAGATCACTATCATTATATCTGGATTTAGTGTTCAGGTTGCTCCAGTGTGATTTAGGAATATCAGTTTTAACCATTAACTTCCTTCTACAGATAAGTAGAGTAAAGGAAAAAAAAAAAGAAAAGTTTCATATGGAAAAAAAAAAAAAAAACCCAACCAGAAACCTGTCTGAAGGTCTTTAAAACAAATAATTTTTGGTCCTTTCAGCCTTTGAAGAAAAGCAGAATTGTAAGCCTATTTTGAAAAAAAAAATACTCCAAAATCCTTTCCCTGTTATCAGCTACAGTAATTTAGAATACTTTTTTTATTTTTGTGAAAGTTTGTATTTACAAATAATAATAATAAAAAAATACTTTAATCCTAAAAGCCTGAAGATAGCGTATCTAAAACCAGAAGGATTTTTTTTTTTTAAATAATAGAATAAACGGAACAGAAAAGTGAAATAATACAATTTTTGTACTACATAAGCAAACTGCTCCTCACAGGTTCTTGTGCTCTTTTTAAACCAGGAAAAAGGTGATCCTGTTAATAATGTTAATGAGCCCTGTAAAAAATCACAGCTATTTCAAATTCTGATAGAATAGACTCCTCACTATAGAAAAATCTGGTTTATGTATCCAAGAAAAATACCAACATTTAAAAGTAGGTGATATTTCTAAATTTCACTGATCTTGCAATGTGAGGATTTACTTTGAATCTGCATTAGAGGAAGAGTTTCAAGAAGCATAGATTTTGTAAAGTGAAGATCAAGGATAACATTGAAAAATATTTTTTATTTATATATTAAATTAAGATAATGGATAAAAAAATCTCAGTACTTTGATGTAATTTTGAAAAAGAATCAAAAGAGTTTTTCATCAACACCCCCCCCCACCCCCCCCCCCCCCCCCAAAAAAAAAAAAAGAAGCAGACAAACGGAATTTAAGTGACTCACTCTCAAATACCACCCTTTCTACTCTTCCACAAAATCTTAGATTAAAAGAAAGAAACGGGACTAAGAGTACATTGATTCAAATTATTTTGGAGCAGGGGAGAAAAAGAGATTCCATCCACAAAATTCCCATTCAGTGAAAAGCCAGTAAGCTCTGGTCTTTTATGATGGTCTCCAGCTTCAGCCTTTGGGACTAAAGCATTCATGAAGAAGGAAATGAGGCCATCTCTGAGACAAATAAGGCTCAAATCATTTAGGCCCAAAATGTTAAGGAATTAAATGGCACAAGGAAACAAACACAACCAGAGAAAAAATTTACAACTTCGCCATTATAAAGTCTGAAAATACACTGGCAAGCTGTAGTAGTTGCTCAAAACACATTTATTTCCAGATGTGATCTTAGATCCACAAAAGAGGGAGGAAGGTTTAGGTTATTCACAGTATTCCCTGAAACATAAGTGTCAGAAAGCAAAACTCCCACTCTACCAGCAAACTGTTGGAGCTTTTCCTACCAAAATAAAAATTAAAAAAACCCCAACAGCATTGGAGCATCTTATAGCTCTATAAACCAAGCTAGTCAGTACAGCTGCACAATTTGCAAAATACGAAGGTCTGTCCCAGCAGTTGCAGACATATGGATGAAAAGGAAAATTAAGACTACATTGACAAAATTGATATGGTTTGTACACTGAGATGTTTGAGCTCTTCTCCAGTCCCCTCCATGTCCCCATTTCTGCAGAGCTGTATTCTAATCTTATACTGTTATTGATCATATTACTGGCTTTTTTCCCCTAGACAGTTTTAAGATATACACATCTTGATGGCTGAGATGCTAAATCTGGAAATTGGCGCTGGAGACTCTTAGCCCCTCTCCAATTATATCTTGTGAAACAGACTCTCTGGAGATTTGCAATAAAATGTTCTTTCATTATCACTCAAATTACACCTTCACGTTTATTGACAATAATCCTGAAGAGGGTGAGTTTCTGCTGTAAATCAGCTTTCACCATCAGGGGCAAGGATTTCAGGAAAATGAGCATTAAAAATGTACTGCAGAAAGTACAGGATTCTATTTCTGCAGATGCTATTGGCTAAATGACTGTTCTGCTGCACACTATCACTGTTATAATATTGGAAAAAAACCCCCCATTTATCATGAAACAGCACCCGCAAGCTGAAATGATAAGCTTGTAGATTTAATGATGGGTTATTAGCTAAGCATCGATTTAGAAATTCATTTAGAGAATAACCAAAACAAGCAAACAAAACAAAAAAATACCCTGATTGTGAGACAGATTTCAGCAGGTGTTTCTATTGTTTGCTGTGATGGATGAGTATTCCTGAATTTGCATTGCTTCAGTGATAATATCCTGTTAAATCTGGGCTCTTGGGGAAAGAGATATGTAGAGACACATTCATTTAAGTGGTTTTGTACAAAGAATTTCTGATTTTCACCACCTACTTCCAAACTCAGGATACTTTTAGGATGTGGTTGACTTCTACAATCTGCAGAGTTTCACCCAAACCCAGAGTAATTTGAATTTGTGCAGTCAAAAAATTAACGATTCAGATGAAATGTAGGAGATTTTTAGTTCTCACTTGGCATTTAAGTAAAAATATTTGGCATAATTAAGTGACAATCTAGAAAACAGCCTTTGCAAAAGAGAAAAAAATAATAAGAAAAAATTAGTACAGAAACCAAAATATTTTAGCTATATAGGAAAGAAGTTGATTTCATATTTTGAAATCCAATGTGGCTAATTTTTGTATAAGAAATATGAAAAAATCTAAAGATTTTATCTAACATAAAGTATAAGCCAAAAAATAGACTTTTTTTTAAAATCAACTTAAGATTTTTTTTTTTCTTTTCTTTGATCCTAAGTCATCATATTAGATTCCCATTCACATAGTTCTCAGTGTAGTGTTGTGGTTTTAAACAAGCTAATTCCACATTGCTGCAATAATTCAAGTTGGAGAAGAACTGGTCTTGAATTCAACATATGGTTGTTACATAAAATAGCTCTGTTATTTATTTTTAGGTCTAAGGAAAATATTTTTATTTAAATGAGAATTACAAAGAAGATACATTCAGGTCTGGTCATGCCTAGCGCCTAGCATTTCCTGCTACAAAATACGGATGCTGTAAACTTTCTCCCCCAGCTCCCAGTGCAGACTCTATGTTATTTTTCATTTTTATTGTTGTTGCCATTGATCAGACCCTCACAGAAATGCCTGGTGCCCAGCAAAATCACCCAGTCTAAATCCAACCCAACCGTCTGCCTCCTTTACTTCCTTCCATTCTATTTTGTTCTCATTAGTCGCGTCTACTTCAAATTGCGATTTAAACAACAGCTCCCAGTCTTGGGCCACTTCTCAGGATGGGCAGCATCAAGAAGACTTCTTGTGGCAGTGAGCATCTGGCCCCAGCTGCAGCCCCTGTAAAAAGCTGCAGCCTCTGCAGTCCTGATGTTGCCCTTTCATCTGGCCTTCTACACGTGGTAAGGAAGTGCTGCTGAAGAAGAAGAGGTAAGACAGAAGGAACAGATAATGATAAGCACCTCCCAGGGAATAACTGGAAATGTCCAAGAACATGTTTCTTACAAAAAATGGTGTCATGTAAAACATGACTGGCTTATTGTTTATGACAATTATGACATATATCAACCTCACAATTCATGTTTTAAGACTGTTATTTCAGCAGATACTGACCACGAATGGAGAAGGATCTGCTGAATAGGAAACTCTTGTGAGTTTCATAGCAGCTGGTGGCCAGTTGTGTTCTCAGTGGTCCTTTGGGGAATAATTTCTACTCAGCTGATAAAAAACTGTTTTGCTCCAAATTCACCCGGTCGTCTCTTTGTTTTCATTGTGACTGACACTTCTTCCTCTTAACTGTATATAAAGAATAAGGAGGAATCTTCTCTGATTTTACTGTGAATCTCACAGCAATTTTTTTATACTATTAATGAAGATTCACAAATTCAGAGCTTGCAATCAGCAAAAGTCTTGGATTTTGTTTTGAGTTTTTTTCCTTTTGTAAAAATGAGATAAATACATGCCAGAAAACGAGGAATCGGGAAAAAAGAATAAGCAACAAAACCTATTTAATTAATAATTTAAATAATCATCAATAAATTTAATAATTTGAGCTTTCAGGCCAGTCCCACTTGGCTACACTGCTCAAGTCCAGAATTCCAGATTCCTGATACTGGAAAAAGAAGATTAGAAAGTTGCAACCTCTTTTTGTCCTCAGGCCCAGTAATAAGCAGACAATAGCTGGGAACAGGCTGTCATTTATGTTAGTTCACAAAGCACAGGTGTATCCTAGGCTTTTTATAATTTCTTGGGGTTTCAAATGGCTGGAATATTTTTTAATTATATACAAATGTATTAAAGATGCCACTCCCTTTTCCCTTAGCTAGATTTTCTATAACTATATTTTATACTCTTTTCTGTCTGATTTACAGTGATTTTCCCTCTCTTTTATTCTTGCCACTCACAATGACACATGAATCCCTAAATTTAAAAGAGAAAGAGGGGAAAGGGGGGAGAATTTATTTTAACAGGGAGGTAGGTGTTCACTTACTTTTATGAAAATTTGTCTTCTCTTTTCACCACTATTTGGCCAGACCCTCAAATCCCAGCCCTTCATTCTGCTAGGAAAGAAACGGTAGAGGACGTTTCTTTCTGAACCCACCTGGGGTTCAGACATGGTCATGACAGAGTTTATTACTACAGAATCCAGCAAATCTGTGACCTATACAGAGGATAGTACATCATTCACACCGCTCTGAATGCATGAAGTTGAACTAGCAGGAGAAGGAATATTGGGTGAGCTCTCTCATCTGTTCATCTTATGAACATATGTACTGAAAAGATGGAAATGTCCTTAGGTAACATCTGGTCACTTTTTCATAGTCCAACAAGAGCTATGAGGTTCCAAAGCCAGGGAGAACATCTGGCCCCAGAAGGCAGAGCACTCATAAAACCTTTATGTTCCATAAAATAAGTGAGTGAATATGGTAGAGGAAATAACACCCATCAGCAGGAAGATGAAGTGAGAGGTTGTTGGGAGGATTTGGACGGAAAGAATCTGGGAGAGGAATCAGTCCTCAGGTTTGAAACAGCAGCTGTCACCTCCTTCACACAACTGTTTGTCACTTAAAGATTTTGAATATTGAGTATTGAACACTGATTAATTCTATTATTTCATCTCCCCTCCTCAAAATATGTGTGTGATTCAGGTCATCAAGTTTCCAAGAACAGTTATTCATCTGTTTGAGGAAACCAGGTTTGGGGAAGTTCCTGGTGCATGAATTGAAGCATAACTTCGTCTTTCACTGGCTTTTCTGAAAGGAAAATATTGAAGTATCTCAGCAGGTTATGATATCTGTGATCAAGAGACCACAAACTCGCAAAGTGACTATAAATTTCTTCTTTGGATTGGCCTAAACAATTTGTTTTTCTACAGTCTGCTCTGCACAGAATAATGCTCAGCTGTGCCTGAAGCCATAAAAGGTCAGTCCTTAGCACACAGTCTTTATGTCTCCATTCTCATTCCAAAGTCATTTCTAGCATAAAAATCAGCTCACACTGACTAAAACCCAAGATGCATGCAAGTAAAAAAAAGCTAATCAGTTTATTTCTCTTTAAAAGACTTCACTGAGGGAAAGAAAATGAGATGAAGGAGAGTAACACTGGAGCAGCAAGATAATAAGCTTCTGACACCTCTTTTTGTTGACATAATGGGATAACGTGGTAATTACATTAGTTCAAACACATGATACCTGAGTTGGGCTGGCATAATCTGACCTCTCAGGCTGAGCTACACAAATGTTGCTGACCCTTCTTCCCACACTGGATCTATGCTGAAAAAACCCAAAGAGAAACAGGGTCGTACTGTGACACAGTTTCAGATCAGATGTCATTCTACACAGAACCAGGCTGGGAAAGACATGCAATTGATAACATAACTAGATTTTCAGCACTTTAACCTCTAGGAGTTTGAAGTTGGATGTTAAAAGCATTCTGAGCTGATGAATGTAGAACAGCTTGCTGGTTAGTTTCTTAATTAACTGTGTATTAAAGTCCATTTTACTAAAATTGGGGCAGCAGGGGGGGGGAAGCAACAAAAAAACCCCAAAACAGACTGTTTCATGTGCAAAAAGCAAATAAGGGTCCTGAGGTAACAGAATGCACTCACATAATCACCAACATTTACTCAATGTGATTCACAAAGTATGAAAAGAATACATCAAAATTAGGTAAAGCACTGGACTATGGGCCTAATATTATTCCATCAGACTGTGCAAAATGCACCAGTTGCAACATGCCTTTTTATAATGCTGTAAAGTATTTCAATCTATGTCAGACAGCTTCATCAATAAAACACCTACATGAATTTAATTGGAAAATACCAAAATACTCAGGGTTATAGTGTATGGTTCCTAGAAACTGTAATTTTAAAAAGCTTTGCATAAACTGAGCTGAATAGAGAGGTTATTGCACTACTGTGACTGACTAAACAAAGTGCCCTTATTTCATGTTGAGATTTAAGTGTGATTTTAATTTCATGCCTAAGTCTGAGAACTTATTAAATGCTTTCATATGTGTGTATATGGAATTAGGCTGTTGTTCAGCTCCTTTTTCTATAATCTACTTGTTTTGTAACCTTATGAGTGAGAAGACGCAAACATTCATTTTGATTAACTCTGGATAGGCTAGATTGGCTGTGTGAGGCTAGAAATAACACACAGATTTGCTAAGCCAATCAGAAAGCAACTGATCAATAATGATATATTGATCAATTTTCATTCTCTTGCAACAACATCAGACTGAATGATTACATCAACCATTTAGTATATCAGGAACAAAGTAGTAGTAAAAGGGAATCATTGCAGAATCAATTTTTTCCTACTTTCAGGCCAGTTTTCTCAGAAAATGCCGCACTGTCCTGAAGCAAATTTCAAGATTAACATGCCAGGCTGTTTCATACAAAGTTAAAGTTTTAACAGCATTAAGGTAAAGCTTCCTAAAGGTCTCCCTTAAAATAAATTTTTCATACACTCTCCACAGAAAGAAAGAACAGAATTAAATTCTATCACCTTTCAAACAAAGGATGTAAAGAAGTCATATACAAGACCATTCTATAATTGAGGATGTTGAATACTCTTATTTTTCATCCTTTCTCACCTCTTGTTGCAGGTTTTTCTAAATTGAGATTACATTTTCCTGCTATTCAGAGAAGTAAGGAAAAATTAGAATTTGAAAGAAAACTCCACAAACTTCTTAATGGATTTTTATTTTTCAGAGTCTCCTAAGCCATATTAACTAAAATCTGTTGGTGGATGTTAGGAATTAGCACTTGCTTTTCAATTTGGATACGCGTTAGGAAACTAGTGACCCGAATTATCAGACACAACTATTTGCTTCATTGTTCCCACATTTTTATACAACCCTTCCTTTCCTCTTTTTCTTTTTTCTTCCCCCCCCCACCTTTTTTTTTTTTTTTCTTTTTTTCTTATTTCATTTTTCCTCCTATGTGTGTCAATTGAAAGCCTCCACATTTTCCTGTCAAAGCCAGAGGCTGCAAGGAAGGGAGTGACTCTCTGCCCTGATAGTTACCAGCAGAGTCATTAAGAGGTCAGCAGGCAAGTGAATGACTAATCATGCTTTAATTCAGACCATAATTTTCAAATCATATTCTTCAATTTGAGAATATTCATAGCATGTAGTTTTGTGCATCTACCTAAAGCAATGTAATTTTAATGGAACAGCTAGTCTGTTATTTAAAAAAAATTAAAATAAAAAAAAAAAAGAAGAAAATTATACATGTGAAATATGGAGAACAAAATCTTCAGAGGTTTCTGGAGAATGATCTTTTTTTCATTTCTTCTCTTTCTTTGTTGTGCCTTTATATAGTGAAAGGCTTAGTTCAATTTACTTAAAAATCAGAGGCGGCTACAAAGCTTCAAGATTGGACTCCAGCAACACAAATCAGTCATGGATATGGTAACAAACCTACAAATAAAGAATAAATGATAATTAGGGATTTAAATGGGATTAAGCAGAATATAGTCACAAAATTCCCTAGTTTTCACAAGATATCAGGTATGTTATTATTTGGTGATGGTTTGCACTGTCTAGCAAAATGGATCCTTTGTTACTTCTCTGTAAAAAACAATATAAAGCTGTGGTAAGAATCTCTCCATGCCTTTCAGAAATGTTCCCCAGGTAAGAGAGAGCAAGATATTTTACAGCCAAAGATATATTTGTAAAGGGATCAGGACAAAAATCTAGAAAACCATACTGTGCTTTTATGTCCTGACCCCAGACTGTACTGCTACTGCCAGCAACATTTTGTGGATTTGCCTTTGACAAAAACAAAACAAAACAACAACAAAAAACGTGTTATCATGCTTATTCTCCAATTTATTATTCTTCACTTTTGCCCCAGTTTTAGAATTTGTTCTGAGCTGGCTGTCTCCACTGCAGTCTGCATGAATGCAGCAATCCAGACATATGCAGAGCACTGCAGAGCTGGAGCCAAACAGGGCATGGCACAACTCAGTGTAAAATAAAATGTGGAAGTCGATGTCTCTATGCATCAGAGCAACTGCTCTCCACATGTAAGGGCTAGAATTCAGCTATACCTGCTGAATACTAGCAGTTTTTCATTTCCCTCAGGTACCTCTGCTCTCCTAAATGTAGCAGTCTGGTCTTTGGGGACGTTATACTTGTTTAATTTCCTTGCCAATTTATGCAGAACACAATGTACTATTAAGTGGAAAATACACATTGTACTTGTGAATCATATACATTCCAATTAAAAATTAATTTTTCTACTTTGCCTCTAAAAAACCCCAGCATGAGTCTGCGTTCTGACAAAAAATTAGTAGAAACAAGTGTTATAATTCAATGCTGATTTCCACTGATGCCCCTGAACACACCTCTCTCTTTTTATTTAAATCTCTGCCTTTTCCTGTGACAAAAAAAGCAACACCTTACTCCTTATAGCTATGGTTATGCTTTCCTTTCTTTTACTGTGTACATTATCCTTAAAAATTGACAATGTTGTGTGTCCTCTGTCAGGTGGTGGGAAAGGTGAAAAGAACATCTCTGTCACTGACGGGTTTGACTGTGCAGTAGGCACCAAATCTTTCCCTCAATCCTGTGGCATAATAAGCTGTAATAAATTAAGAGTGTTTCAGCAAGATGAATTTAATGCCAACAAGCTGTAATGGAAGAATAAGGAAGTACATTTTTTGTTCTTCAAGCATCTTCTTCCTACTTAAGCACAGCACAAGAAGCTAATGCTGCCTTCTGGTACTTTCTTCCTGAGGTGAGCAAATAAAAGTCACTGCTGTTGTCACCTCATCCCATCCTCCCGTGGTAGATCAATACTTCTCTCCCAGCCTGTCAGAGGAGGACAGCAGCAATCTGGACTTACAGAGCTCTCAGGAGAGAGATGTTAAAAAAATACAAAAACAAAAAACAAAAACAAATTAAAGCAGAACTGCATAGAACTGCTTTTTGTGCCAGTGGTTATGAAATATATATATATATATATATATATATATATATATATCAATCCACTTCAAAATCCAAGACCCTAACTATAAGGAATTTAGAAAAATCTTTGTACAGAGGTAGGTCACAGATTCTGTTCACAGATTTGTTAAGTTTTCAAAAAATCTACACATGCAACATTTGTGTTTCTCCCACATTTGTTCAAATTGAAATCAAAATCAACTTAAAAAATTGTAGGTTACTTTAGATCCCTTTCAGAGTCTAGACAGCCTTCTGCACTCATAAAATACCCAGAAGTACCCAGAGCTTTTTGTGGACTCTGGGTACTGAGCAACAGCAGGAAATTGGCCAGCAGGAGGTTACAGAAACAAAAGACACCTAGAAAGCATAACCTACCCAGAGATTTAACGTCAGCTAAGGAATGAATACAGCAGATCCACTGAGGTGTCCCTCCTTCAAGACTCAGTGTTCTCACCTACTCTCAACCTCTGCAACAGGATGGTCTGGCTGTCTTGGAAAGGAATCCTTCTTAAATTACAGTCTAAAAAATTAGAAAATTACACTTTTTTGATCTGCATGTCCTATCTATGTATTAAAACAACAACAATGATGAAAAAAGAATAAATAAATTCTTTTCAAACACATATTGTTCCTTTAACTTGTGATGCCTCCCACTAATTTCCAAATCTGAGTCCGGCTTTGAGTTTTTAGAACCTACCAGTTTCAAGTAGTTATAAGTGTTACACACTTGTGAAAAAATCCCCTGTCAAAAATATATAGGTTCTCTTGCATTAAACTAAGTACTTCCTTAGTACATTAAACTAAGTTTATAAGTTAGGAAATAATCCTGGAAAAAGAAAATTAGGTAAATTTAATTTCCTCCTAGCTATAATTTATTCTTCATCTCGGGGCAATGGATATGAAGCATCGTAATTTTTATTAACAATATGTTTAAACTCTTTAGGGTCTATGAGTTGTCACAGATATCAAAAGTTTGTGGAGTTTCAGATTTTTCATATTGTATTTTATAGCTGCATTTGTCACAGCAAAAACTCATTAAAATTCTCTGCACATCTCATGTACTGCATGTAGGCAGTGTAAAAAAGAATAAATAAATCTATGAGAATTGAATAAGACCTGAGAAAGGAAAGCACTGTTATCTGTAGTTGTAGAAAATTTATAAGTACTTCATATACAAATGTTTTCTATAATACTTAAAAAACCCAAACCCTCAAAATCCCATCAAGACTGATGCTCATATTTGCTGGTGAGTCAATCTTTCTTTCAGACATCAAGAGATGACCTCTTAAGACCCAAAGATTTATCAAGTCAGCAGTTTATTCCCCTAGGCCACCATCTTCAGCCTCTTCCTCTTCCAGTCACGTCTATTGAAGGACTTTGCAAAGCCCCATGAGGAAATGGACTAATCTACTGCTTTCTAAAGGACAGGAATGATGCCTATCCTGACTGCACTTTATAGGATGAGAAAGCTAATAAAGGGAAGGAGACTGCATCTATTCGTGGAAGATTCAGCGTGATGTTTGTATTATAACAGACAGAGTTGGAGTGCTCCAGCTGTCAATCAGAAAAGGAGCGCTGCTGCACAGCTTCGGCTGGCGCTACTCAGAAATTTCTCAGAAAGATGAGAAAATTCATTCATAATTTTATTTTACGGGCAGAAAACATCTCTGAATTGATATTGAAATACAGGCTTTGATCTTTCTCCTCTTTTTTTTCTCTTTTATCAGTTGATTTGTTAACAGATATACACACAAATGAAAATTTAAAGAAGTGGGAAAAAAAAATAGAACCTCCCAATTTTTTTTAATAAAATAACTGTTATTCATTTGCATTGTAGAATTGTCCATAAGCTTTGTTGTTGTTGTTGTCTGCTTTGAAAAATTCACGTATTCAAGACATATTGTTATTTGTAAATGTTTTCACTGCAAAAAGGAAGTGGCAACACAGGCACTGCAATACCTTTGCCAATATATATACAAAATAATTTCTTACTTATTCAGACAATCCTTGTTTGGGAAATATATGAAAGGAAGAAAAGAAACTGCCTCTTTTAGCCAATCAGTAATATCCAATAAGCAAATCCAACCAAGGTTTCTACCTATTAAATAAGTGTAAAAGTCTGTGCTACTCTTTTCAGGCAATTGAATAGGTAGGTCTATTGGTGGTGACCCCTAAGTTTGTAGGTCTATTGGTGGTATCCCCTAAGCTACCTCTCAAATAAGTTCTGAATTCCTTTATTTTCCCTTATGCCATTAAAAAAACCCCAAACCAACAAAACACAACAACAACAAAAAACCCCCACCAAATAAAAGGTAACTTCACTTCCCTTTTTTCATATTCTTCCACTCTAAGATTTTTCTTTTTTATTCGTGGCAGAGAGCATCTAATTTTCAGGTTCAGAAGTGCCCCATTATCTACTCTGCTAGCTGCTACTGTGCTGAAATAGTGTTACCATGGGAAAGGGTAGAGATCAACCTGCAGGGCCCTGATAAGCACTCCTTTCTGTTTATTTTGGAAAATTCTATGTACCCTGTCAGTTTAAGAATCTGAAATGTGAAAATATATAAATCAAACCAATTGGAATTTAAGAAAAGAAAAATAAACTGTAGAAATATTTGTCTCACCCAGTTCAGAATACTAAATAGAGGAACTTGAAATAAATAATAGTAATAATAAAAAATAACCTACCTAATTGACTTTTGGCAAGTCTAGAAAGCAGATATGACTTTGTAAGATAGTTTAAATTGAAGAGTTTGGGGAGGTGCTTTCGGGAAGCTGGAGAGAGGTCGGATTCCCCACTGCCAAGGGTGGGATAACTTGAGTGCAGCAATTGAAATAAAGTGTCAATGATAGGCAAAAAGACATTAAATGTGGCAGAGAAATCATTTTCTAAGGGTATAGTAATACTTTAGCAACTGAATTATGTTTCATGAATCATAAGGGGATAAACTAACAAAGGTGCTGTGTGAATATCCATATTTTCTTTCTGTTCTTGGACCTTATGTCCTTTAAGTCAAAGGTGCTTGGTAGACTGCATGGCAGGAAGCAACCATTCCTGAAGTTTTCCATGAATCCAGGGTATTTTGAAAGTCCCAGTACAACCCAGTAGAAATTATAGCATCTTTTTGTATCCCCCAGAAGTGTTGAGGAAATCCAAAGGCTTCACAAACAATGACAACACCTTAAACACCACTGAGTGAAGTCGGCCTCTCTCTCTTAACAGAGTCGCTGTAAAATACTCAAGTTCTCTGAAATTTCAGAGAACCCTGGAAAACATGTTCACAGTTTTGTCAATTAAAGACAAGCAGCCTAAATTAGAATGGTCAAAATGAAGCCTTACCAGACAGCTAAAAGCAGTGTTGTAGCTTGGTGAGAAGAAATAAAAATATCTGAGCAATATGAAAAGCATTCCTACAGGCTGTGTTCCAATTTCCCTACTGAAGTACTAGACATAGCAGAAGATGCTTATAAAAATACAATATGCATATTAAAACCATAAAAACCATCTGTAAGTGATTTTAATTAATTTGCTGGATACATGGAGAATCTGAAAATGTGACAGAAGTGCTTGGGTCAGTCAAGTTAAAATTCAAGATTCTCTCAGACACCTGAAATAGAATTACTTGATAATAGGAATGTGAGGTTTCTTTACAATGTCTCTTTGCATGTTGAGGAGTTTTTAAGAAAATTACTGTATATGAAGTTCATTAAGTCATGAATTCTGCTCATGTTTGCTGTCTCAGACACCAGAACGAAATGTATATTTTAGCTTAAACATCTGACCAAAACAGCTGTTACCTGTTATATTTTGGACCTTGAAATCTGCCTCTTTTCCAACAGATTCCCACTATGTGTTTTACGGTCTGCAAGTAGCTCAAAAGCACATAGCAGATGCTACTTAGTATTGGACTGCATGACTTCCCATTGTCCAAGACAGCAAATCTTTTCTTTAATTCATCACAGAACATAAGGATGCTTCCATAATCCAGCCTTTAACACAAATAAAGCTTCTAAAGGGACAGTCATGCCTTACAAATGACTTAGAAAAATCCTCTTTTCTGTGTTTTGTTCCATGAGAGCAACAGTCAATAAAAGAGCTGTGTCTGCAATCCTCCTGCTAAATAATTCTCCCAAGTCCATTTCTGCATATCCACTATTGACTATAATGAAATTGGCTGGATTAACATTTTGAATGCATTTTTGTCTTCATCACCTTTGAAAGAACTGTGTTGTACTCTGGTTTGTTGTAATGTGTGCTCTCAGTACAAGGCAGAATGAGAAGCTGCCATTATCATTAATAAAATTCTGCCATTATACACTGATTTTGCAAAGGAATGTAAAATTTGCATTCAGTTAATGAAATCCCTGTGTCTCATTAGGAAACCAAGGAAAATATTTCAAGTCTTACTCTGGTCCAGAAAGGTTGAATAAATATTCCTATAGTCACTTTCTGGGCTTTTCAAAGGACTGACAACCACTAGCTGAGAGGTAAGAGGAGTCTCCTAAACCACATCTTAGCTGTTCATTTCTTCCCATGTTCTGGTGTATTTATGTTAAAATTACTTTTTTTCGGACTCATTTCTACTCTGTATCTACCTACAGTACCTACTAACATGAAGTCTTTTGTTTGTTTTTGTTTGTTTTTGTGGTGACAGAGAAACCGTTGAGAACATCAAAAAACAACTGCAACATCCCATAAATGTACTGGAAAGATATAGATTAAAAAAAAAAAAAAAAAAAAAAAAAAAGGACTGGAAACCAGATTCCAAGTCATGCAGGGAACAATTTGTTCTCACCAATCAGTGCTCTCTGGGGAGTCCCTCCAAGTCCCACCAGTGTCTCACTCTTGTCCCAAAGTCACACCAAGGCCTCACTCTCTCCATTGACTTCATCATGTCTTGGGTACAGAAATTTTAAATCCAACTAAGTAGCTCGGCAGAGGGTTCTGCCATTGACTTCAGGAATTCTCTTCCAGAAGGCCAAAGGAAAATTATGCATGAAACAAAACCACAGTTCTTGTGCTGCATTTGCATTACATTTTCCCCCAACTGTTTGACTTAAGGACTAAGTCTGGAAGGGAATTTTTCTAGTAAAATATACGTATTACCCACTTGTGAAAGAAAAGATGACAAAAGATGAAGAAAAAGCATGACAATCAGCCTGAATGTTAGAAACTGCTTTTAACTGTTTTTCTCTTTGTAAATTGTTCATATAATTTAAAAAGAAAATGAGTTCTGACTCTTTTAATGTGAATATGTAGACATTCAAAGGCCTATAAGCCTGATGAATTCTCAGAATTTCAGACATTAAATTCTTGTTGTCACTTAACAGCTTTCTACAGTGTTTTCAGCTATAACAGGCCAAGGTAATAAATCTGTCTGTCACAAAGCTAAGCAAAGCCATTTTAGCACCAGAATTTGAATTTGAAGCCACTGTACTTCCTTCATCCATCTAAATTGAAATTCTTCCTCCTCTGTCCCAGTGTAAAATTAAATAAATAGCTTATCCTGCCAACTTAGGCGGAAGATAAAAACACCTAAAGACTGCAAACTAGTGGCAACATGAAAGTGGTCCTGTCTCTGATGCAACACTGGTAACTGCTGACTTTTTCTAATGCTAAGTTGGACTAAATAGTTTAAGCCACTGGTGGTTTGTGCAGTAGAAGTCAGGATGGCTTTTTAAAATTGTGGTATTATTATTATTATTATTATTTTCTTAATTTTTTAGGATTTTGTTTGTTTGTTTGTTTGTTTGTTTGTTTGTTTTCTTTTTGTTTTGTTTTCATTTTTGCTTTGGTTTGTTGGTTGTTTGGTTGGCTGGTTCTCTTACTTTTACCCCTGTAAATGCAGCATGTCTTTCCAAATGCCAACCACTGCATCCATCTGGTTTGCTTCCACATCTCCCATACACCTCTATTTTCATCTCACTGATTAGAGTTTTTTCAGGGTTGGGTCTGTTCCCGTGTTTCTTGTGGATTACTGATCATACTGATCACCTCTACCATGGTCTTCCTTGCCAATGAAAATATAAGACCTGTCGTCTTTTTTTTTTTTTTTTTTTTCCCCAAATTTATAAGCAGAAGTTCTCCCTCTTTTCTATATTTAAGTTCACATTGTAAGCAGGAATCTCAGCTTTGGTTCATTCTTGACTGCAGTCTCACTGAAGAGTTTTCAGAAAGGTTCTGGAATTCCACACCTCAAAAGTTCATAATTAGCAGTTCAGAGGTTTGAGTTTGCATGTGGAACAGATAAGTCTCTGTGTTTTCATTCCTTACAGGTATTCACCGGCTTCCCAAAATGTTTCTGTCTTTCAACTGTGGCTTGTCAGACAAATGGCTCAACTTATCAGCACCAGGGTAAAGAAAAGCTAATTTCCATCCTGCTTAATGCCATTTCCACTTGTTTTTGTGAGGGCTTTCTTTTGGGAGGGATCCTTCCATCACCTCACCCCATCTCCTCCTAACTACTGTGCATTCCAGAGAATTTGTCTTCTGTTCTGCAGACCTTGCCTCTAGGTTCTCAACTATTTTCATGTATAAACTCTGTACTCCTCTAAAAAGCAAATTGTCACTTATTGGTGTGTGGCTGGTTTCTATTAGACTCCACCTAAGAAATGGAGTGGCCTCTCTGTCTCAGTTGAGGGCAAGTATTTAAGACAAACTCTTCAGTTTTGGTTGAATCGCAGCTTCACAGAAGCAGTTCTTATATAATTGGAAACACTCAAGAGATGGTTTAGGAAGTAATTTCTCCCTATTATTTGCTGTCTTTCAATTGAGATGGATGTCTGGTCCTAAAAGTGTGGATTGACAACACAGGTGAATACACCTATGTAGTGCACGCTCAGAGCCTTGGCAAGTGCATTTTGAAAGAGATAAGGAGTTAAATCACATTACTGCATAAGCACTGTCTTACACAAAGGGCAAAAATACTTATATTATAAAAATACTGCAAAATTTAGCAGGTTATAAGTCGTTTAGAATAAAAACCCCATTGTCTTTTCAGATGATTTTCATTCTTTGGGGCTTCACCTTCGTAGGCATTCAGTCCCAAATAAAATCAAAAGATCATTTCAAGCTTTGAAAAAGACATGATTTGAAATGTTAAGTATGTACTTATCACTAATTTTAGACGTTTTAATTTTTAATGAATATGTGCCTACATTTTCTGCACAAATAAAGAATACATGATAACTTTATGAGTAAAATATTTCTTTTCATCCAAACTACTCTGATAATGCAAAGTAATTCATCAAAGCTAGTGTAATAGAAATTAGATTGTTTTGCTCTGGGAAGGCAGTTTCTCAACACCTAAATCTGTGTTACAGATGAGTTGAAATTGTTCTGAATGCTTTCCTAGGGAAAGTATTACTCCCACATCAATGGGTGTGAGTTTCCGGTTCCAATATTCTATCATGGGATCTTAGCCCTCTGACTGAAACAGCATTTTATGGAAGCTTTCCCTTTAAATTGTGAACAGGAAGAAAGATCCTTCTAAATCCTGCCTTTCATTTTTATTCAGGTGGCCAATCGACTTTTTCTCCTTAAAACTAACAACTTTTATCGTTTGATAAAAACAGGCAGAAACGCAAGGTCTTTAGGTATTTCTGACCATTTGCGTTAGTTAACTGACAAAACATTAAGCTTTTCTTCGGGGCTCCAAAATGCCAATAATGATGTCCTACACCAGAAGGAGTACTGCTGAAATGGGGATACAGCTGGCATTCTGGCTGAAGACAGTTTTCCTCGGGGGCCTTTTCATTGCTTTAACACTAATCTGTGACAAAAAGGCCTTGTCAGATTCTTATTGCATTTAAGAAGCTTTTGGTGAGATTTGTATTGATTTGGAATAAGACAACTGACAACATTGCAATAAATTTTTACTACTTAGTACTGATCAATATGGATTTTTTCAACCTTTCTCAAGAAAATTGCTTTCTATTGCTTCAGATATGGCCAAGCTGGTCCTAACTTAATTATGCCTCATGCAACAGGTCATGCACTTTTTCTAGTTCTAGTTTCTGATATGAAATAATTTTTTAGAGTCCAGAAACATTTTTGTACCTACTACTAAAAAACCTGAAAGCCTGCTGCCCTAACAGAGCTGTGCCAGTAACAATATCTCATTAACAAAGGTAACTAAGGTAAATTGCCTTTGCTGTAACAAAAAGGGATCACCTCTACACCTTAAAATTCTAAGATCTTGAAAATAAACTGAAGACATTTTGTTCTGGAAAGTGTGTGCCCTTATCTGTCCATGTTCCAGATGCCTCACACAACTCTCAAATTTAAGGCATCCATTGCAAAAATTATTTAAATGGATATTATTTTCTTCCTGAATTCTACTTTAAACACAGTTATGTTCTTTGGGAACAAAATGGAGTGTAAAAAATATGCAAACAAATTAGAAACCACTAGCAGAAGCCTTTGTAAGAAGTTCATCCAGCACAACAAAATAAATACGACTTCTTATCCCCATGTGTGAAGAAAACAGGGAAAAAATAATTACAAACTAACTCAGGGCTTTGATATTCTCAGCAGGAATTGCCAGCATTGACTCATGAGGGAAAGTTAGGCAGGTGAATATTTGCAGGAAAGCATAGGAAGCCCATTCACATTCAACATTTCAGCAAAACTCGTATTAGTCGATTAATGGAAAATGTATTTTTATTTGCCCTTCTTCTGTCACCTGTTTTTGTGTCTGACTAGACTGATTTTGGGGGGTAAATTGAGCTTCTTGCCTTGTCTCAGCATAAAAGAATATCTCATCAGAGAACTCATTCAATACTGGAGTTAATGAAAACATGCAGCAAGCACTATATAGCATTTCTTGTGGCTTATAGGCACATATTTATCAATTCCTATTTAGAAAAAGCCATGAATATTATTCCTTCAGAAAACAGCATTTTGATTGAACACCTTCTTAAAACATCTCGCTTGCATGGGAAACAACAGTCAAATATACCAATTCCAATTACTAAAATTACAGTGGCTGTGGTTGTGTCACTGGGTTCTTATCCTACAGTCTTCTGAAATATCCAGTTGCATCTAATATTACAGTTTTAACTCAGATTGAAATTGTACCCTCCAGACCTATTTTCTCATCAGACAGATGTGGATGTTTGCTTTGGCATGAATGTAACCTATCCATTTGTGAAATAAATGCGTTATTTATATTACTTTTGCTAGGTTTAAATGATCACAGTGGCACTTGGAGCAAGTGTAACTCTAGTGACAACTCTAACTTTTAAAGTGTCTGTCACTTCAGGGGTAGACATGGCAGAGTTACCAGGTTGTCATGAGTACCTATTTTCTTGTTAACCTAGTAAAATCTATGAAAGCGATTTGAGAAATCAAACAAAAATTAGTGCTTGAGATATAGTTTGTACGTATACTCTATTTTAGCTCTGTTTCACTGAAGTCAAATAATTGAATTCTTAAAAGGAGTTTCATTTCAGTGGTAAATGAGAATGCAACTAAAATTCCTTTTTGGGCAGTTCTTGGTGGAAAAGAGTAGCTGTTACTAAAAATCAGAAAAGACACCCATGTTATTTTCATTTCTCAAGGCAAATAAACTCAATTCCTGGAAAAATTTTATGATATGTTTTTTTACCTAGAAGTGCTATAATACATTTTGTAGGGGTACATGTAACAGCATGCATGTCACAAGTCACATAGTTTTGATAAAAATCAATATCTATCTAAACCCGAATTCATGTGCATAATAAAGCACACAAAAGATTATATCAAGTGAAATGTGCCTACTGGACTGAAAGCATTAGTGAGCAAGGAGTGAGGATTGAATTCATTATGTTGCTACTGTGTTAGCCATGAATTAAATATGAAAGTTAGAAATAAAGAAAAACAGAAAGATGAAAAAAAGAGATGGGAAATAGAGGATGGTAAATGAGAGTAGCTGTTTTAATCTCCCCCAGCCTCTGTATATTACTGAATAAAACACCTTGACAAGACAAGTTCATCACAGTGAGATGCTGTCCCTGAAATTCAGCCCTTTTGCTATTAAAGATAAAAACCTGGCTGCTGTTTCTGCAATCAGGAAAGATGAGGAAGCTAGAACTGCCTCAGCCAACAGGGATTTTCCCAGATTATTCTGATTGTTATAAATGACAACCTGGTAGCTTCTGATGGCATTTACCAGCTCGAAAGAAGCGTGGATGACGGAAAAGCAGAAAGACAATTAAAAAACCATGATCACAAGGAAACAAGTTCTCAAGCACAACCATTTCTCCCTGCCAGAACAATCTCTGGTTGAAAGTCTGTTTATAGTATTTTTCTTCTACAAAGAATACAGAAGAATTTAATTTTAAATATTTTTTAAAACTCAGTGATTTGAAACTAGCTTTTTCTTGAATATTTTTGCTCATTCATAGACTTCTTGGAATTAAGAACAGGGGTTGTTCCTCTTAAAATTTTATGCCAAGAAAGTTATCTTGAGTTAGTTTATGTTGTAGAGCAACGCCTGTCTTGTTTTAGGAACACAACCTAGGATAACATAGACACAATTTTAAAATATTTTCAAATATTTTTTCATGGTGGTCTGAAAAGGTCAAAAAACACCAAGAAAAAGTTCTGAGGTTCTACCAAGTTTCATAAGGGGATTTTTTTTTTTTTTTTTTTTTTTTTTTAAATACAAGTCTCTCAACAGTGGATATTGCATGATAGAAAGGTTAAGCAGAATAAACAACACATGGAACACTATCATCAGAAACTGGATTTATCAAGTCTGTATAATATCATAAATCTGTGTCAAACAAAACGAGATACTATCCCAAAGATATAAATGTAAGCCTATATTTCTTCATATAAGTTGTTAAATAACTCTCTAAGACTCTAATCATAATGAAAAGAAAATATATTAACAGTCAGCCATTTTACCCACAGGCAAATCATAATGACACCCCCGCTAATTAAACCAAGACTTCATTAAAGTGTTTCTCATTATCATTTGCAATATTTTATGATAATTATCTGCCTTTTATATAACAAATTAAATTAATGTTTTTAATAACACCTTTAACCTTAGCTTAGGTAATTTTGAATGACAATGTAAGGAGTACATTTTAATGCATATTTTAATTTCTCATCACATTAATTATTTTATAATGAAATAATCTGTGTAACTTATTCTCATTATTTGTTCCTTTTGCATTGCAATTAAACACTCGATATGCTTCGTGAGCAATGTTAACACAGGCTTAAATTAGTTCAGCTGCATTAGTGTATTTATAAAATATCAGCACTGAAGGATTTTACAGTCACACTTAGTATTTTTCTTTCCTCTTGTGCTGTTCTGATTAAATCAGATAATGATAGTGGGGTAAAAAAATTGGCTGATTAAGTTCCTTTATTTCACCTAATCAAATATCTATTTGCTAATAGACAAATAAGAAATCATGCATTCTTTATAATCACATTTACATCTGCATGTTTTTAAAGAAGAGTTTAAGAAGGTAAATGAAAAAGGGAGTAAAGGAAATACTTTTCTTCCTGACAGGTAACACAGTAGTTGTCACTTTGCCAGAATTAGAAAAAGGCTCACAGGACCTTCACAGCTGGAAATGGATGCACAGAGATGGGGAACCAAATGGTGCAAGGAAGCTTTATTGGAATTTGCATATATAACAACAGCAATAACAACAATAACAATATTAATATTAATAATAATAAATTCTACTTATCAAAGGTGCATTTCATTCTTTGCCTCATGACCCCAGTTGAGTTGCTTAGAACTGCAGAATTGATATTATACTAATGCACACATTTTCTTATTACAAATCAAAATAAACCTCATCTGAACTGATTTAAAAAAAAAAAAAAAAAAAAAAAAAAAAGATGATTTTGCAAATACATTTAGGTTGAGTGTTACTTTAGAAATTTAAAAAATCAGTACTTTTCCACAGGCATGGGATACATGCTGAATTTCAAAGGAGTTGGGTGGCTTGGATTATGTAACCTAAAAATATGTATTCTATTTCATCTGTTGAAAGCTGTTTTTTGGGAGATGTGTTATCCTCCTTAATCCAAGGGGAAAGGAGGAGGATGCCTTCTGATGATGGCCCAGCCATTAAATCCAGATGGGGGCAGTGTTTCTTGTCTCTTTCACCACCCCTCCATCTTCCAGGGGGGGACATCTTCTGATAATGGGCCATTAGGGCCCACCAGTGACATGACACATTCCATCATCCCATTGGGAGCTGCTCCACACAGTGGGGGAGGAGCCAACTGTTCCTAGCTAGATAAAAACTGGGACTGAAGGACACAAGGTATCCTGTTTTTTTCCACTGGAGTCCTGGAGGAAGACCGGACCCATCTCATCACCACTGGACTTTCTACAGGACCATCTCTATTCCACAGAACCACATCTGTTACTCCAGGAGGACTTATTTGGACTGCTTCCAACACCCTGACCACCAGGGTGTCAGGTCATATCCCTGACTCTGTCAGGGTTTTTCCCAAGATCTTTGTTTGCTTCCTTGCTTGGTTTTTTTTGTACTACTCCATTTGTATTTCCTTCCCCCCGCCCCCCCCATTCCTAGTAAAGAGCTGTTACTCTTATTCCCCTATCTTTGCCTGAAAGTCCCTCATTGCAAAATTATAATAATTTGGAGGGAAGAGGCTTTACATTCTCCATTCCAAGGGAGGCTCTAGCTTTCCTTGGCAGACAACTGCCTTTAAAACTAAGACATCAGTAATTCCGATAACATAAAGTCTCCTCAGATCCAGCTATTTCACTTTACACTGGACTTAAAGGCTTTCCCTTGCTGGACCAATATTTTTTTTGAATGGTTTTTTCACTATTATATAAGCAGTGTAGATTAAGTTTGCTTTGAGTTTGCCTCCTCAATATGGGTTGGTGACAAATGGCATCTGCTTGAGAGCATTCATAATGCCCCCACTGCAGCAAGTGTCACCAAGCTGTTTCCTATTTTCTTAGCAGTTTCAAATCCCAAAATATTTGCTTCAGAATTGTCTCAAAGCTGATTTATGACCCACACAAGGCATAATTTCACATAAAAAGAAATTCCAGAGGAAAAAAAGGTGTGCTTGCAACTCTGTGGATATTGCTCAGGTGGTCAAAGGACTGTACTTGCTTGAAGTATAATAGTTTCTCAATCACTGTAAAAATGTATTTTGCAGCATTTCCTGAGCCTTATACCATGACCAAATGCTTGACTGACATTGGTATCTAAATGTGCCTAGACATAAGCTATAAGTATCTGGATAGTCTTGACCATAACATATACTGATCTTCAATTCACATAAAACTGTCAGTTTTATGGAGAAAGAAAACCAAAACAAGCAACAACAACCCATCCCCTTGCTCATAACAAAGAACAAAGACAGAAAGAGGAGAGGCCTTTCAGAGAGCCTAGATAATATATTTTTCACTGCACAGAAAAGTAAAATGCTTTCCCTTTCCCCCTTCATGGAATTAGACAGAATGGCACATTGATAGAGCATTTCCTGAGTGAGGAATTGCTCCACCACCATCTAGACTGAAACGGGAATTTTAGAACTGTTAACTGGGGTTGTGGATACCTTACAATTCAGGGGTGTCTTGCCACCTGGAAACAGATGTAGCAGAGGTAGCTTAAATACACCTATGAGCACTTAAATAATATTTTTGCCCTCAGTCAGAGGCAATCCCACACTGGATAGATTGAGAAAACACTTTGGCAGGATACTATACAATTTGCTAACACACAAAGGATGTGATTTATCTCACACATCTTCTGCCATCTTTGTAGAACAACTCCACCTTAGCTTAGGAACAGGATCCCTTTTAAAGGAAATGGAGAAACGAAGACTGCTTTCAGACACGATTCGTTTGGTCTATTCAAGATATTTATTCTCATGTCAGAGATCACAAGCCTTCTGTGATCCCACCATGTCCCTTCATATCCCATTTTATCTTCTTCTCTGTACCATTAAAAATGTCAGACTTGAGACTGCTTCTATTCTTTCTCCTTGGCATATAAAATGGGATAACTTACTCCAAAAATACAAGCAACAGATAAAATTACCAGCATCATTTTCTTCTCTCACTTTTTGTAAATGAAAACTTGAAGAAAGATTTTGAAAGGTATGTGTAAATTCATTCAATGGCATTTAAACTCTTAATATGTAAAAACAACTCACTTGAAATCTTAATAATCTTTTAAAACTCTGAGAAGCTTGATGTTTCTTGAAAGAGAAAAATGTTAAAATCAGCCTCAGAATTCTGTTTTCTTTAGGTTAGAGGTAGCTCAGAATTCTGTTTTCTTTAGGTTAGAGGTAGCTTTGGTAAAATATTGTTATAGATATGCATGATATTGGTTGTGATTTATGATTTGAAGCATTGCTTTATTATACAGAGTTGATTTTCAGAAAAAAATATATAAGCTTCTGTTTTATAATTGGCATTTTCAACATCTAAATTAAGAAACCAGAAGAGAATATGACACATAAGGACCTTTCAGAGACACTCTGTATATTATGGTCTGATGAGGACATCCACAACTTCATTTCAAATACAGTATTTTGTCCCAAAGAGAAACAAAAGTGAGTATATGTATTTTCACCTCCATATGTGTATATATAGATATATACATATACAGACATAGTCATAAATTTCAGCACTATAATATTTTATTAAAAACAGCAATAAATTCAATTTACTTCACAGAGAGAAAATGAGACTATTGACATTTTTAAAGTATGATCTAAAGTATAAACTTCTGATGTTCTATATGTATTAATAAATAAATCTGATTGGTATATGTACATCAAATGCAAAAGAATTTTACACCAAATGTAAATGAACTTCCAAAAAAAAAAAAAAAAAGAGAAAAATAAAACCTCTATATACATCTGCATATGTATAAATATCAAAAATAAAAAAGAGGGAAACAAAATGTCTGAAAAGTAATGTGATATTACACAGGCAGATGAAAACTTTTATCCTGGAATCACTTTTTACTGATTGTGTTCAGATTTCAGCATTTATCAGATGATGTGTCATAGATAGCTGTACTTCAAGTTGAATAAGGTACAGATTATGTACCTTTTGTTGTTCTCAGGGTGCCTTTGATGCAAGATTACTGACATATCATTAACATGATTAATAACAAAAACGTAATGTATTCACATGCAAGGTGATCTGCTCCTAAGTATAAACTGCCTTGTAAACTATTCAGTGAAATCATTAAATATTTGCAAAGAGTATGAATCAATGTGCCTAAATCCTGATTCTTAAATTCCAGGAATTGCCCACCACTACAGACAGAATATTGGGCCTGAAGGACCAGAATAGTTCATCTGTTTTTAAGCACAGCCACCTCATTATTGTTCACCATGCACTCCAAGAAGTGTAACGTATGGACCACCTAAAGGAGTAAGCCTTCCCCAAGCCAAAATTACAAAGAAAGCTGAATTCCGGGTACCTTTTGTCTTGGCTTTGAAAGGCAGTTGTCTACCAGGGAATGATAGAACCTCCCTTGGAATGGAGAAGGTAAACCCCCTTCCCTCCAAATTATTATAATTTTGCAATTAGGGACTTTCAGGCAAAGATACGGGAACAGGAGTAACAGTTCTTTACTAGGAATATTTAAAAACAAACAAACAAACAAACAAAAAAGGGAAAATACAAATTAAGTAGTACAAAATAGCAAGCAAGGAAGCAAACAAAGATCTTGGAAAAAACCCTGACAGAGTCAGGGATACGACCTGGCACCCTGGTGGTCAGGTTGTTGGAAGCAGTCCAAATAAGTCCTCCTGGAGTAACAGATGTGGTTCTGTGGAGTAGAGATGGTCTTGTAGAAAGTCCAGTGGTGATGAAATGGGTTCAGTCTTCCTCTGGGAATCCAATGGAAAAAGAGGATCCCTTGTGTCCTTCAGTCCCAGTTTTTATCCAGCTAGGAACAGTTGGCTCCTCCCCCACTGTGTGGAGCATCTCCCAATGGGATGATGGAATGTGTCATGCCATTGGTGGGCCCTAATGGCCCATTATCAGAAGATGTCCCCCTGGAGGATGGAGGGGTGGTGAAAGAGATAAGAAACACTGCCCCACCTGGTTTTAATGGCTGGGCCATTATCAGAAGGCATCCTCCTCCTTCACCCTTGGATTAAGAAGGATAAAACATTTCCCAAAAAACAGCTTTCAACGGATGAAATAGAATACACATTTTTTCTGGTTACATAATCCAAGACACCTTTTATTCAGCTTTCTATCACCTTTTTGATCAATTAGAAAATTACAGCTGGACTGTTTACGAAAAATTATGACGAAACAGAAAGCAGCTGAAGCAAAAGCTATTTAAAGTTGACTCCACCAAAATTGCAAGCATCATGGTGCCAAAAGGGCAGGGACAGTAGGAGACCCAGATCACTTGCATCTGAGCATCCATGTATTTTCCACAATTCAAACCTAACATCAATGTCTCCAGCACTCTACCAGTAGGTTTCATTGTAAGCTGATATATGACAGTCACTTATGGAATGTGTCAAGTTCAAACATATTGTACCATCTGGTAATATTTGGGGATAGGCAGCAACTGGTACTCACTCATTCAAGTGCATTGAGCAATATATTTTTAAATCATTTCCATGTACTCCGACCACCAAATCTGAAAAAAACCCTTTTTGGATTATGTGAGTGGACTCAGTTAAACCTGAAGCATAGGTTCTGTCCTGTTTTTATGGCAGTGTTTGTAATAAACTGTTGAAAAACACGATGATTTAAGAAATTCTCCTGTATAGAATAGCTTTCAAATTTACATTGCATCTAAAATTCTTGAAAAAAATATAGTTTTCTATAAGACTAACTTATTGTTTCTGTGTTCCACCAAAAGTTACTACTAGGAGAATTGAATGGTACCTTTTGGAATGCAAGTTCCATTTTTTAGATGAAAAAACCAAAAAAACCCCAAAACTAATATAGATATAAAGACTGAGATCTCCTGTGAAAATATTACTCTGAAAATATATCCTTAACTTTCTTGTCTTTCTATTGTTGTCATGATGACATATTTTGTTGATACTCATGAACAATAAATAAAAACAGAAACAGTTTATACTACTTAATGGGTTTGTAAAAGGATTATAAGACTATGAACAGAAAGTTGTGCTGTTTATAAGAATTAATGTAAAATATTATTTATATTATTTAATTATATATTTATATATGTGTATTATTTATGTTATATATTTGCTTATTTGTTTGTTTGTTTATTGTAGCTGTTGTTTTCTATGACTTTCACATTCATTGTAATGCTCCCAAAACTCAACCCAGAGGTTATGAGAATCTCCACATAAAATTATTGGGTGCACTGACATGCAATTCTTGTTTTGGGTTTTTAAATTTTTTTCTAATCTCACATGTACAGTAAGCTCTGCTGTCTTTTCAGGAAGTTGATCACTTCTAATCCATTGTGACATGTAATAAAAAAGCCTAATGAAGATATTCAACCTGGTGGACGTGGTTGTGTGTGGCAGACGTCATACCCATGCTGTGAAAAAAGGGTAAATCCAGTACTGGACTCCAGTGGTGAAAGGGAAAAAATACTGACACGGAAAATAATCAAAGAAGGAAAAGCTTATTTGTGAACATTATATATACTATTAGCAACTATCATGGGAAGACGTATTAGCCATTTTCTGTGTAATGCAATCTTTACATACCAAGTGCATTTTATGCCGCCCTGTGAGCCGCGCCTTCTGAGAAGTGAGAGACAAAATTCCACTCTAAGGGTTTGAAATAGGCTATTAGAAGCATCCTACAAGCTATGAGTTGTGCTGCCTTTTGCATTCTGTTCTATAAAAATCTGCTGCACCTTGATTCCTTTCCCATTGGATTATTACTTCAAAGAACATGAGCCAGGTTTGCATCTCTTGCACATATGGGATTTCCCAGGGAAATGGGGAAACTTCATTACAAAAGGCAGCTGTATGGAACGCTAACACAACATCTGCAGGGCTGCAGCATCTGAAGCTGAAGACCTCAAAGATCTATTTGTTTTTCTACTTTTGTAGCAGTAAAGACATCCACAATCCTACTCATCACTCATGCAGAAATTTAGGAATAAATATATGTATATAACCTCACTCACAATTCACCCAGAGTAAAAAAATGCTTTTTTTGCATCATCCTCAGAGGAAGAATGATTGCACTTTTGAACCAGACCAGGATAAAGAGATTTAATCTAATTAACATTTTTCTTTGATCCTAAATCTTCTTTCTCATGGAGATTTCCTCAACAGCGATTTTTACTTCTTAGAACAGATTCATTACTTTTACTCTAGTAACATTTTCTTTTCAAGTTTGTATGTTTGAACCATAAACAAAAAACACAGAGGAATTCATTCCCTGTGTTTCAAACACTGGGAGCTCTCAAAAATATTTGAGAGGTCTCAATATACCCATAGATTCCCATTTCCCTACCCCAGATTTTGCTGCAATATATGCAAAATCAATATTGACTATAAGGGTCCCAAGCTCAAATTGCACTGATTTGTGACTCCTCCATTTAAACAAAACAAAACAAAACAAAACAAACAAACAAAAAAACCCCAACAAAACAAACCAAACCAAAACCCCCAAAAGTCGTACACAGACTTTAAATATAACACTATAAATTAATCCTTTCCAAAAATTCTGCGAGCGGATAGTTCCTCATACTTTTGGAGCATGTTTGCTTATAAAATAGAAACATTTAAAAATATTTGCATAATTTATGGTGTTACTTCAGAGGGTCTATTCCCCAGTGTCCAGATTTCCCTGAATTTGAATTGGTGCTCTAGTCTCAATTTTTTTATTGTCCAAATTTTTTAAAGTTTTTAAACACTCCCAGTAACTTTATTTGATTATATGTATATAAATAGGATCCATAAAACTCAAGTCTCTCAGTCTGGGGACCTTTCTAACTACATTTAAAATTCTGTGTGGGAATTACTGGGAGTTTTCTTTCTTATATTTCTTCCTTAAGAAAAATATATTTCCTGTAGCAAAATGTAATATTTTACACCAAATATATAAATATTTCTGCCATATTTATATGTGAATGCGTTATCATTAGTTTAAAATCCAGATTTAAATGTTGAGGGCTCATACATGAGGCAGAGAAGACTCACAATGTGATCTATGTGTACACATATCTGATGGGGACGTAAAGAAGAGGCAGTCAGGCTGCTGCCAGTGGTGCCCAGGACAGGAAAACTGGCAATGGGCATGATTTGCAATCCTGGAACCTAAGGAATTTGACTTAAACATCTGAAAATAATTTTCCGCTGTGAAGGTTTTTTCTCTCTGAAACAGAGAAGTTTTTGGGTGTCCATCTCTAGAGATATTCAAAACTCAAGTGGACACAACTCTGAAAAATCTGCTCTGGCTGATGCCTGAGCAGGGGCTTGGACCAGATCATCGTCAGAGGTACCTTCCAAACTCATTTATTCTGTGGTTTTGTAATTATTGCAAAATGAGGAAGGGACAGTTAAAAAAAAAATAAAAATTGCCTCTTTCATTTTACCACAGAAAACAGGAGCAGTCACAGCTAGGGTGGGTGACAAGTAAGCCTCTCATGAGCTAATAAAATGTGCTTGAAAACGGTGCATTTTGGTCTCAAATTGTTTACCCTGCAATAATTTCCTCGCAATATTTTAATTTACTTTTAAACTAAGGTTCTGCAGAGGGGGCGTGAATTCAGTTTAGATGTCATGAAAATATATTCCACCTAATCTTAAAAAAATAAAGAATATCCTCTGCTGCTGTTTTCCAGAGTTCACCACGCTTAATCTTTTCTACTGAGATGACCCGGTCAGGCTGAGAGATAAGGAAGGAATATCAGTATATTCCATTTCTGTTCTGTGCCTCATTTGCAGGTGTTGATTTATTAAAACATCCCTGTAAAACATGAACAGTTATGTGAGGAAGTTTCATTAGAAGCTACAAATTTCCAAAATTTCTCTCTTGGTCCAATATTATTCTGTATTCTATACACAATAGGAAAAAATTCAAGCAGAGTAGGGAAAAGCAGATGCAGCATCACCTTTGGTAGTTTTACACTCTAAAAATTCCTTAGGCATACTGGATTTTCCATGAAGCAAATACTTTTATTAATAACAGTAATCTTCTATTACTATTTGAAGAGACCCAATTTAAAGCACTTGTTATTTCTGACAGCAAGATTTTTGAGCAGCAGCTCTAGCTGCTGAAAATGACTAGCCAAGCCACATATAAGAAAGAATTGTCATTAGAAGTGTCCTTTGGGGGGGGGGGGGTGGTGTGGGGAAAAAAAAAAAAGCACCTGCTTTTCATTCTCAATAACCAAGTTAAACATAAGAATTAACTTGTTATCTGGCAGATCTGCAGTCATCTTCATCTTTTCTAAACAGGTAAACTCACCACTGTGCATTTCAAGCTTCAAGATTAATGTATTCCAAGAATGTGCCGAAGAATGAAGGTGCTTTGTGGTTGCCTGGTTTTAGGCATCCTCCCATCACGCTAAAGTGTAATCCCTTGGAGTGATTACGTGCGAATAATTTAGAAAAGTGCACAATGCCTGAGGATTATAGGCATAATGTAATCCAATATTTGTTCAGTGGCATGTCCGCAGCAGATAGACTGTAATGATCTTGCTGAGGGCATGGCAGAGAGTTCATGTGTATACGGACCAATTTATCACCACAGAGACTTGTCTTTTCTTCGTAAAAACAAGGACTGCCCAGTAGTGACCATCAAACTTCTTTCCTAACATGCATAAAAAAAAACCCAAAACAAAAAAACCTAACAAAACATAATCTAGTTTAAAAATTAGGAACTGTGAAAGAGAAAGGTGCACTAATAACAAACCATATAATGTCTGAATTTCAGTCTCTAGCACTTAGAAGCTTAAATGTCGTTGACTTTTAAAAAGAGGGTTCAACTGCTCAAGTCCCTTTTGAAAATTGTGTGACCTCCTGTGTCACATAGGTGACACATTATGTATTTATTATTCCTCATTCTGAATCGAACTTTGTGCAATGATGTTGTATTATCACTGAGTCACTAAAAATAGCTCAATTTTTATTCTTTCTCTCCTAGATCCTTCTTTCTTGGAACAGGATCTTTTTCCATGTAAGATACATTTCCATTAGAAACATCACAGAGATGCTGGAAACATTAAATTAAATCTTAGTTGTTTATAGATCTTTGGGAAGTTAACATTAAAAGGGGACAACAAAATCAAAAAGGAAATTTGTGCTTGTAAGGTTACAATCCAGAATGTTTGTGAGGATTGATATTTTTCCCGCTCTATTTAATGCCTACATCAAATCTTCTTCACGTGAAATATTTTAGGTATTGTTAAAATAAGCCTTTGCCACCTTTTAAAATAAAGCCCCATGTCAAAAAGCTTTATAGATGTTTAGTTGTTTTTTTTTGCTTTTCCTGTTGCTTCACTGTGCTCACTCCTCATGACATTCTCACCATTTAGTTGAGCCGGAATGATTAATTTTTCTTAAAAATCTAAAGAGAAGGAGTTAAATTAAATTTTTTCAATCAAGGTTGATGCTGAGCAAGGAGGAAGAAAAGTAAACCTCTTAAAATAAGTGTCTATAGCCCTGGTTTATCAGGCACATGAAAATTACGTCCATAATGGTAAAAGTGTCATTCTGCTATGGTCAGGGAGTTCTGATTTCACCACATGGAAGAAACTCTAATGAAAACAAGTGAAATATATAAGTGTGAGCCAGATGTCACATCCACTGCCTTCACGTGCTAAAGGAAATTTAGATCTGAATCTTGTTTCTAGGTAGCACTGGCAGTTTTAGTCTAAGTTGGCTATTGTTCATTTGTGTTGGAGGATTCTGAGGTTTAGGAACTTGTACCTTCCAGAGTCAGCTTCCATACTCCAAGGTACAGCGATATCCAAAGAAATTGAATATTGACAAGATTTTACCAGGCTGGTGGGTGTTTTCTTTGCATAATTACTTCGGAATTTTATTTATTTCTGACGTTTCTTTGTGATAACAAGTTTAAATTTTTGTTTTCAGTATTGCAGCATACTTTTTGCATTCACCTTAATAAAACTTTAGAAATGTTAATAGAGGCTAATACGCTTATAGATGTGCCCAAGTTGCCATTTACATGCTAACAATGAGATATTGACTGTGCTGGTTTATTCCTATGTATAGAGTACATATTCATCACGGTAAAATACTTACACTATATCAAAGACATGTAATTTTGTATTTTACTTACGTATATTTTTGTATATTCATATTTTACATTTGTTCGATTTCTGTAAAAGACGAGTGACTAAAAGAAATGTTATTTTTGAAAAATAAAAATTTATGATTATGAAATGCATTTCTAAGTTTTGCAATTCCATTTCATCTATTTTCAGATATATCAGTTGTTATATTTAAAGTCTATCTGTATGATTTATATTTTTTCTTTCTTTTTGCTTTATTCATCTAAGCAAACAGATGATAACATATTTGTCCTTTTCTCCTTCACATCAATTTTGTTTTTTCTTCCCTTCCTTTGATGGCTTTAAGCTATACTCTATAGAAAAAAAATTTTTTTGAACTGTCATCAGCTCATTTCCCTTCTCTTCTGTTAAGAGATCTTAATCAATACATGAAATTCCTTGTGCAACAATGGCACTTGCAGTTTTAAAGGGAATCTCATGCTGGATTATCTATTTTTTGCTTTAGAATCTGACCAGGGAGGAATAATTCCAGCCAAACAATGTCGGCTGCTGAATGCTTTATTAACTTTGTGCTCTATCCTTCTGCTCAGGAGAGTCACCAAGTTCAATCCACCACGCAGCTGAGCCTCGTGCAGCACAGAGAGAGACAGAACACCCCATTCCCCTGTCTCAGCTCAATTTCCAAACCCCACATCAGCTCCCAAAAGCTGTCAGCAGCCCAAGGTGAGGGGCTTTCATCCACAGCTCCTCTCTAGCAACGAGGATGAAGGAGGGTTCCAGACGCTGGCCCCGCACCACGAAGGCAGCTGCAGGTCAAGCTGGCAATTTTCCCTGGCTTTGACATGCCAAGACACCTGGTTTTTCCCCAGAAACAAAGCACACTTAGAAGAGGACAGAGCTTCAGAGGTTTACCCCGGCCCATTATTTCTCAGTGGTGCTGAATCTGAAGCTCAGATCCCAGTCTGACCTCCTGACTATGGAGATTAGGGAGTTGCAGGTTAATGCCAGTGTGCAGCGGTGGTTGGATTTTTAGGGGCTCTTTTAACATCCTACTGTCTTCAAAAGGAAGCTGTGACCCTGAAAACCAGATGCACTGAAACGTCAGTACTTTAAGAAGAAAGTAGATACAGGTACAAAAATACCTTAGAATATACTTCCAAGCCTTCTGATAAAGTCCACCCTGGAGCAGCTGTAAATGGACTGGATAAGATTTATAAAGACAGGAGTTGTGCACCCCAGTCCTTTGGGGTACAGTTCCCAAGTGTTCAGCAATAATCACTCCTTTCTCAAAGGTAAGTCTAATATCAGTTTTTAGCATGGATTTATGGAAATATGGGTTGATCCTTACCCTGAGGAATATTTGCTTAAGAAAGTGTTTTTAAAGACCATGTGGCAAAACTTCAACCGTTGTTTTATGCAAAGTACATTGAGCTCAGAAAGCTAATAACCCCATTGTTTAGGTTACTTTTTAAAGCCTCAGTTATGTTCTAAATACAAAAACTTGGATTGAAGCCAATTAACACCTTCTGGACCCTGAATTACAAAACATCAAACTCTAGCTTCCCTCGGGGGTCAGATTATAACTCTGATTTTCCAGCAATGCAAAAGAACACATACATTTCAGAAAAATGAAAAAAGCCCCAAACCAAAAACACTTTAAACAGAACACAGGGAAACAAACAACAACAACAAACAAGCAACACAACCCTTTGATTGATATCAAACGGAAACAACTTTTTAATATTCTGCTATACAACATAACATTTAGAGAATCAGCAGTGTGTTTTGAATTTTATTTTTCTCTTGCCTCTTTTCTTTAAAGCTGCTTTATCTGTATGTTACAGTAGCAGACAGACAGCTCTTGAATGTGTCATCCCATCACTCTCAGGAAGTGTGGGAAGTGTGGGAAGAGAAACCCAAGAAAAAATTTCCAAAAGTTTTGTTGTCTCAGATGTAGGAAACACAAATCCATTAGCTATAATGTGATTTGAGTGGCACGCAGTAGGATAACACTTTGTGTGCTTGTGGTTAAATCTGTGAATGACTGAAATAAATCTCTTTGTTGGCTTGTGTGTATATATGAACACTGTATCTCACAAAAAAGAAATGGAAGGGGAAAGCTATACATGACAAGAGCAACTCTTTTTTTTTTTTTTTTTTTTCTCTCCCAGAAGGCTTTCAGCAATATCTCAAATCTGTTTAGATAAAGTAATTAATTAATGACATTTTTAAACTTCAAAGTAAAATTGAGATTTAAATTAGTTTCAAGAGAAGTGCAGTAATTATCATTACAACCACAAGGAATGCTAAAATGAGCACTTACTATTCTGTGCACCTACACAACTTCTTTCTTTGTACAACACATTTTATTAAATCCTTGATTCAACCTTCTGATCTTTAGCATTATAAATCTTGCAACAAGCTGCAGGAGAAACTCAGGCAGAATTTAACTAGCCACGATGTTTAAGCACAAAACAGAGTAACATAGCTCAGAATGTGTAGCAGCTTCAAACTGAAAGGGTAGAGCTCAGGAAAGACTGATTCTCAGTTTTCATGGCTTTTGACAGAAAGCTAGCTGGGGTCTTGTTTATTTTATTCAATGATAACATAATATAATTCCATTTTTAAAAAAAAAAAAACAAAGCGCATGTGAAATCAACAAAATACAAAGTTGTAAGAAAAGAGAATTAAGGATAGATCAGTCTGAAGAGGACCCAGGACAATTTATATCTCGTGTATAGAGTCAGTGAGCTGTAAAGACACACACACAAACAGAAAGTTCTCCCAGGCCTAGTGAATGAACTTGGTGACTTCTCAGTGTCCAGCCCCTTCAGAAACATTCGATGTCCTCATTCTCCTAGCATGGGTCTCATTTCTCACAGTCCAACAAGCTCAGTCCTGCACAGGGACAGGGGTCTGTCCCGCCTGGGAATCGTCACCTGCAGCATAGACATCCTGCCCTCCCCCGGCATCCAGTGCCAGACTGGGCACAGCATGGGCTTGGTGAGGAGGAAGAGTTTGGGCCACCTAACAGACCAAGAGACATAAAACACTCTTGGATATCTTTTCCCCCTTGTCCCAATTGCTTTTGTTGAAAGCTGTCTTAAACAGCCCACAATACAGATTTTATTTTTTGAGAAGATGAGGGATGTAGGAAGTGATAAGTATTGTGTTTACTACCCTTCCCCCACCAGTAAGAAAACAGATTTTATGCTATGTTGCCTTATCAAATGTCTTTTTTTTTTTTTTTTTTTTTTTTTTTTTTTTTTTTTCTTTCTTTCTTTTTGGAAGGGGGATTACAAAATAAAAAAAAAGAAAAAATAGAGTTCATGACAATAGAGACAGATGCAGATATAAACCCAGAATCTTTGACATACACATACTAGACCCCATGGAGCTCTGTAATAGCAATTTTCTCATTTCTGATTGTTCCCCTTTCCCTTGGTACTCAATCTGAAAGTCCAATTTGCCAGAATAATGTATCTGGTGTGAGAGACAATTTCTACGACTGAAGTAACTGTTCCTTAGCAACCAGGAATGCTCTAGGAACAGGTTTCATTTTCCCCCATACCCACTGAGATGCAGAATAATTGTTGAGATAATTATATTTCATTTGTGAGGATTTACATATCTTTTATATAATTATTTATAGTACTAGTCAATAAAATGAAAGATTTAATTGGCCACAGCAAGGATCCACACTTACTTATAGATAGCCACCAGAAATTCGAATGAATTATTGTTAGTCAGGCTTACAGATTTCAATCCCAATGAACAGATTGCAATTTTCCATTTGTATCACTGTAATAGTGAGATATATCCCTGACTTCTGCCTCTCCCTTGCTTGTCTGAGGTCACAGTGCTGTTGTCACGGGTACTCCTGAAGGACATCCATCCACCTGAAAAGCTGGCTGTCCAAATACAGAAACCATGCAAAGGACAAGGAAAGGAGAGTGTGGTCCTTCTCAGCTTACAGAGGGAGAAACCCAGCAAACAGAGCTGAAATGCCAGGAATCAGGAGTTCTTGGGCACATGTTTAACAGGTAGTTCCAGTTCTCACTGTTGAGGGCATCCCTTGCTGTATCCTCAATCCCTTGCTATAGCCAGGGTCGTGCAGGTGAGGCTGCGTCTCCAAGGTTGTTTTAGCCAGGCTGGAATCCCCTCCTTTGTTCCTGTGGAAGGCACATTTCCTCCTCCATCCCTTGCAACTCAGTGGCTGCCTGGTAAGCTTGTTTGGAGGCCTGATCTGATAGGAAATTACAGCCAAGGAGAGCAAGTGCACTGTCAGACGGGCAGGGGGATCCAACGCACTGCATAACTACTGCTGACACAGAGGTGAGCCCCGAATGCCTCCCGGGAAGGAAGGGGGAGATGGGCAGGTCCACCCCTTTACACAACACCCAACTTCATCATTCAGGCAGGGTATGAAGTAGTAGCTTTATAAAGGAGACCTTGCATCCCGAGTTCTGCAATGGCACATATGGAAAAATCTCCTGAGCAAAGTCACAAAATTTCCAAGGCACATCAGCAGCCACTAGCAGTAGCCACAGAGAAGTCACTCTTAACAGATGAGGGAAAAAATACTTTTCCTGTTATTAAAGCACTGAAGAGATGTTTTCCATTACTAACCCACAGTAGTGGAGAGTTGTTAAAATCCAGGCAATGTGGCTACACAAAGCTGTTTTACTGTCAAAGCTCATAGAGTGGGATGTCCTTAGTCTGACAGGAATTGCTCCTGATGCCAATGTTTGCCTTCTTTTTTTTAGCCAGTGCAAATCTCCAGGCTTAAACCAACATAAAGAATGCACACCCCCATTCTGCAGGATATTTGCTTTTTCAGGTGGATGTGACAGCCTGTCATTCCACTGTCTGTGCAGGAGAAAAACCCCTGACAATGTCATTCCATCAGTGTTATTTACTTAAAATTAGCTGACTTTCACCTGTTGACCATTTTTGCCACCTTCTGCCTTTCGAACACCTCTGTTATGATTGGATCCCAAAACACTGCATTACTGCATCACAGCTTCCCACTAGTCTGTGTGCCAAAATGGCCCTAGGCTCTGGTCTCCCAGGTAGCTGTAATATCCTTTTGTAAACCTTCTATGAATGATTATGGTAAATCTTGCTTGCAGCGATTCCTGTTCCCTCTAGCAATTTTTTCCACCCACCTGTCTGTGCTTTTCCTTCTTTTCTCGTCTTTCTGATTTTCAATTCCCTATTTTACCCTATACCCTACAGCCTAACAGGCTGTCATAATACACTTATTTTTCCCCTGCTGTCTCTTTCTCTATGTCAGTAGAACAGTGTGATTTTCAAACCTCTCAAGATAAGTAATTTTTGTACTAAAAATACCGATACTATGCACCTAAGAAAATCAAAATTTCATCAGTAAAATGATTTTAGAAACACCTTAGGTGTTGCTATTCATCTGAATTGCGCTTGCAAAATGTAACTATTGTTCTTCCTTTCTTTGAACTGCTACAACAAAGCCAGTGTCTCAAATGCTGAAATAAAAGTTGATGACCAAGTTAATACCAAGTTGTAAAGACATCATAATTTGAGGCTTTAAGTACTCTATAAGGCTAATATTGTTAACTTATAATTGCTTATTTTAAATTGACAAAATCTAGATTATTTCACTCAGCACAAATAGATACAAACCTAACAGAATTTTGCCAGCTTAAAATTGTCGTGTAACTTCAGTTTTAAAAGCAAATATCCAAGAGTTTGGGAGAAGATCAGGGAGAGATAGTGGACTTGTGTGTCTTGAGTAGCTGCTATATTTCTGAGCTCGGTCAGGCTTGTCATAGCAGCAGACAAATCTTCAAGCAACAGCCAGGGGTACTGCTCTCACTCCTAAGAGAACTGCTGTTAAAATTGATCCCAAATCCTGAAATACCTCAAACTTTTAATGTTCAGGTTCAATACAGAAATGAAGGACACTGGCTGCTTATTCAGTCACTGGCAGCATATTGCATTCTGTGTCCTCAAAGAATTTTACATAAGCCATACATGTACTGGAATTATTTTAATTAGATGTGAAAGCCATAATTTCTAGAATAAAATCCAACAACTCTTTAACACCAAGCCTGGTGTTGCTCCAAAACATTTTTCATAGCAAAAGTGAAAATTACCATCCACTCTAAAAAATTATATGGATTTTTTGGGTGGGTAGTGGCTGGTTTTAGCTGGGAATCCCAGATTAAACTTTGTCTTCTAAAACCACACATAGGAAAACAAGAATGATTGTCAAAGAATTTAAGTAGTAAACAAATAAGGGACTCAACTATTAGCTACATACCTTAGAAATCAAAAATAATATTGACAGTGGATTTTTGACTTTTGAAATCAGGACTTGATCTGATTTACTCTCTGTTTCAAAACCTAGTTCTATAATACATATAGGAAACTGTAACATAAATAGCTGGAATTGTTGCTTCTTGAGCTTCTGAGGCCCCTTTTAGTTAGTCAAATTCTTCTGACTTCTCTTAATTTCCTCTGGTGATGTGTACTGCATGCTATTATCATAAACAAGGGAACCATCATTGAAAACCTCATCTAAGCAAAACTCCACTTTAAACCACCCATATTTTTGATTTCTAAAATAATTTTTCCCCATAGAAATGGTTTTGCCAACTTGTCAATTCTTCCAAAAAATTGAATTGCTGGAGATTGTTTGAGGCCTTTTAAAATGTGAATGATTTGGTAAGCAGTTAACAAAGTTCACTTCACTGGAAATTTCACCTATGTGAAGACTTCAAGATTTCAGAACTGGGTTTTACTTTCCTCCATTGGGCAAATATCCACTTGCCTTTGAATTCTAGATTATCAGTATAAAACTCTATATTTCTCTTTCTTGGGGTTTCTATGGAAGCAAGAAGAGAATTATTTTAACTACTGTTCCATCAGGGAATAAGAATTGTAAAACCTATTCTTGAAGTTCTTGCCCTGTGAAATATGTGGATACATTTACTATCCTATCCACTGGATTAGGAGCACACTGGTGAAATATCATAAGGTAAATTATTTTTTTCCACCATGTTTTTACTCCAGAGGCTTGAATAGTTGAATGGAAAGTAGTCTTCATCTCCTGAATATTATTAGGAAAATGTTTTCTTTGGGTTGATTTTTATTTCTGTCCCTAGAAAGATTTTTTTTCATACATAAAAATCCTGTGTATGAAAAAATCATACATAGATTTTGCATGATTTCTACTGAGCTGCACTTTTTTTTTTTTTTTCCTTTTTTTTTTTGTTTTTTTCTTTTTAAGATTTGCAACCACAATTCATTCCTGTTCTGTAAAAGTGCTACATCTGGATCTTTGGGGTTTTCTTAATTGGCCTTTGGGAGTATTTTGTCTCCCAAATTTCCAATCTCCAGAGGTCAAACACTACTTGTGAGTATCAGTGATATGAAAAACACCATGAATCCATGCTTCAAATTTTTTTTTTTCCTTTCCTGGCAAGATATATTTCATTTTTCTACCTAGTGGTAGATGGTACTACGACAAGTCCTGAAGGAGCTGTGCCCATGCAGGAGAAGGTTTATCCTGAAGGATTGACATCCATAAGCAGTCCAGTCCACGTGGGAGCAGGAGAAAATTTTGAGGAAGAAGGAGCAGTAGAGACATGATATTATGGACTGATCACAGACTCCATAATGCATCCCCCTGTGCCTGTCATAACAGGGGGAGAGGAAAGGGGAACTAAGGAACCAAGGAATGAATCTGACCCTGGAAAAAAAGGGAAGTGAGAGAAGGTGTTGGCTTAATCTTCCTTTGTTTCACATTATCTAATTCTCTTTCCACAGAGAATAAATTGAAGTAATTTTTTTTTCCCAAGTAAAGTCTGTTTTGCCCATGACAATTGGTAAATGGCCTTCTTGTCTTTATCTTGACCTGAGCTTTTTCTTCTTATTTTCTTCCCTTGCCTGCTCAGGAAGAGTGAGAGTCCAGCTGGAAGAGCAGCTGGCACCAAGACATGATCAATCCAACACAGCTCCATATCTGTTTAGGTACTTGTTTTGTGGGCCAGCTTTGATTCCATTTTCTAAAGAGGGCTGTTTGTGTACATTTACTGTCATTCTCTAGGTTAAATCACTGCCCTGGTGCGAGTCAGAACTTTATGCAACAGAGTTTCCTCCTCATTTTCACACTGCATGCTGTTGCCATCAACAAAGCCTGTGACTTTGTGTGCTTCTTCAAAAGCATGTAGAAGATTGATGTCTAAATGAGAAGAGCAGTTCAACAGAATTATTGAATCATAAGCTAGATTTAATAAAATGACAATTTCATTTAGTTGCAGTATTGCTTTCAAATGTTTCACTTATAAAGGCAGAAAAAAAAATCCATCAATTTACGTGATGGAGACTTAATTTAGCACTTCTATAAAGCTGCAGATTATAAAGTTAGCTACATAAATCATTAGGCTGGAAATCTGCTGAAAAATCACATTGAAATTGTCAGTACCTTAAAAGGTCTGCATCATGTACTCCTATCCAGGGCAATATCAAATTGGATGGGATATAAATTTTTCTTCCATGCTGTCAAACTTAAGCCCGAAATATATATCCTATAAGCCTCAAATATATATTCTACGTGTGCAAGCTGTTCCCAACAGTGTGCATTAAGGAAATAATTAAGGAAATGTGTCATAAGACTGGGATGCTAGAGCCAGGGGAGCAGATTTCATTCAATGAAGACTCAGGTAACTCAGCAGAGAAAAAAAGTAAAATCTCTGAGAATATTTTCCAAGTTACCAAACTTGGCCTCTCAGACTATTCCTAAACATTGGCACTTCATAGCTATATGATTTAATGTCTACATTAATCGGGCTAAGTGCATTCTCCACTGGCAAAGATAAGCCACTTCTCTTTTACACGCAGCTTTGATTTTCCTCTGTTGCCACTCTGCCAACAACTATCCATTTTCTATAAACATTGAGGCACTCACCAGTATGCTATGGCAATTTTTAGTTTTCACTCAATAATTTCCAGTGACATAAATATTCAGTTGAGGTTTCTTTCATTCAACCCAGCGTTCCTAATGAAGTTTCTATTATTCTTACAGCCACTAATTAATAGGGGGAAAAAAGAAAACCCTCACTTCTTATCTATGTCAGAATATTTTTTTTAAATCATAAAAGACATAATTTAACTTTAATTTCATCTAACTCAATTATACTGACTACTGATATGATATCCTAGTGCTGGTTGACTCCTTCTAAGAACCAGGTCAGATGTGTGATTCATGGCTTCCCTTTACAGAAGCTCTGTTGACTCAAGCAACATTACTCACCCTTACTGGCCTCCTCTCAAAGGCTGAGCCAGTACTGTGAAAGCTCTGATTCCTTTCCACACACGGAGTCTCCCTCTGAGCCTGGCTGCTTCCTCTCAGCCCAGCTGTTTCGGCGTGCTCATTCCAGAAATGGTGCTCCTCACGGTGAGGCTGCCCCAGGTCAGGCTGCCCCAGGGACCAGCTCTCAGAGCTTTGTCTTCCCATCCTCTCCAAGACAGGCCTTCCAAGCCCACTGTCTGATCCAGCAGCATTCATTCTGCACACATTCCCTTCCCCTTTGCAACTTACCACACAAGGATTCAAGGATCCATAACTATATTTGAAGTAGTAGCAGCCATAATGTTTTATATCAAAAATTAAAGTAGGTGAGAGCGAGTGACACGATGTCCCAGGGCTGCCAGGACAGCCCTCAAGCAGGCTTAGACCTCCAAGTACAAATCCCACTCGGCATTCAGAAAATACTGACTCTTTCTAAAGTGTTTTAAACCATGTTGGATGTCATTGGATTTCTCCAGTTTATAAAGGCCTGACTGCTACATGAAAATAGGTCTTTGTGAAAATGAAGAAATTTAAATAACAAGAAGAAAAACAGGTGTCCTTCTCAAAAATTCAAGATAATACAGGAAAATTAGTGGTTTAGACCAATTCAAAGACATCATTTGAATTTTTTAAAAACCCTGCTCTTAAAATTGAGACTAGGTTTTTTTTTCACCTTGAGGGTTCTCTGACATTCTGTCCTTGCTTTCTTTATAAACCGACTTTTATTACTTTAATGTCTTTAGTTAGTAATGCTTCCTAGGATTTGTGCTTCTTTGCATTCTGAGGTACTCTGGTTGTCTTTTATTCATAAACATGCATAAGGATATGTGCAATTAGCAGAACTATTAACATTGAATCTATTTTATGCCTCTGTGAATAATCAGTAGAAAATAACATTGATTTTGTTTCATAAGTATGTTTGCATATAATTATCTCTATATTCCTCTTAGAATGCTCCTCAATAAATATTGCATATTCCACAATTATACCATTATACACTCCTGAAAACTGTACTCTTTGAATTTATGTCAGAACAGAAGATATTAATTGATTCACACCACACCCTGGAAGCAATTTGGAAGGGATGCTCATCAGATTTCAAATGCACTATGGCTTCCAAATGTCATCAGTGGTAAGAAAGAATTCATGCGTGAAAAATGCTCGCAGAAACACGAAGCTATAATTATACGTGCTGCATTCTGCAACAAGCTCCTGTCTATCCATACAGCACACATTGCACTAATATTTTCCAATTATTCTTGTAATTTTCTTACTACTTGCACACCAGTTTGGCATCAGCCTTTCTGTATCTAAAGAATGATGCATCAATGTCCCTAGTTCCTAAGCAAACTATTTTCTTATTTCAATTCCAAGTCGGTGCTTTTGCAAGAAGTGATATAAAGACCTAAATTTTGTACTTTTCTTGATGACCATTACAAGCTCACTGTGGTTCCTAAAGGCCATTTGGAGAACGTGGTATAATAAAGAACAAAATTCCCATGCCTGATGGTTTTTTTTTCATCTTTCTGATCAACACTTTGCTCTATCCCAGGTAAGTTCACCCAAATTGCATAGCAAAAAGGGCTACAGGTGGGCTGGAGTGTAAGAGATTGAGAAGGACCCCCAGACATCCTTCAGTTTTCCTTAGCCTTTAGAGAAATATATAGACTTGTCAGCTGCTACTTTGGTTTAGGCAAGACAATCAATTGCAGGCAGAAATCATGGAAAAAATAAGTTAGAAAATAGTTAAGGCTTTGGGGTTGTTTGTTTGTTTGTATGTTTGTTTGTTTTAATGCCATTCAGAAGAGGGGAGGATTCCTTCCTTGATCTGTGCATTAATTCTTAAGGACAGTAACTCATATAAGCCAGGGTTTCACATTTCTGAATGTTTTCCAGACCTAGAGCATTCATCAGAGTTCATTAACAAATATACAACAGCAGTATCAGTATTTTGGTGGATTAGAGTTTTTTCTATCTCCCTTATTAACAATAGTGTTGTTATTCCTCTTCAGTTCTGTGAATAACTGCAGTTATTCACAGATCCCAGGGTTGTAAGGTGGCATATAGTATGTTGTAATTAAATAATTCTAAATTCACTACTGCTATGTCACTGGAGTGGATCACACTTTATTCTTTATATTTCAAATATTGTGCTGTGTAGCAGATTTCTGACTGGACCCAAAACTGTAACAGGATTTGCCAATCTTTTTGAGGATTTTTCTGCTCAACAATTGCATTCACATTGGAAAAAATGAGGCAACTTAAATAAATGAGATAATGTCAGTCCTTTCCCTGGCCATAGCCAAAACCCCAACTACGCTGATTAAATTAAGTCCATGGTTAAAAATAGACCACTCTCATTGTATTAAAAGAGATGGCAGCCAGTCAACACATTTCCAGAGTCAACTGCACAGAATTTAGATTCAGCCTGCTGTGGAGCTGGAAAGTCCCAACACCATTATCTCGAGGTTTAAGACATCAAGCATTTCCAATACTAGTATTTTCTGATGATTGCTTGTTGGGAACAGCAACATTCTGAAGCTGACCTTTTTCAGAACTGTGAAGGACAACATATCTGCTTAATGAATCCCAGAGGTGGAAACCATCATTTTATGAAGTCCATCCAGGATAAGATAAAGGCCTGAGGTTATAACAAAGGCATCTTAATAGCTTGTGGATGTGAATCACACAGTCCACTTGCTATGCTCATAAAGATATAATTGAAAGATGTATCACTACCATCATCCTCCTTCAAATCATAAAATGTTGTGAATTTATAATTGTTTTAAATGAGGCAGTTTAAGTATGTATAAAAAAAGCCTAACAATCATTAGGTTGTAGAGATTTTTGGTTTTGTTGTGCACCATGGCTGTGATGGTGACTCTCTGCAGGAATCTGAATAGCTGGTTGCCTTTCAGATTTGTGAAATAGTAACTAATTCAGAAGCACGCTTTTAAATTGTGGTCATATATTTCTTCAAGAAATGCGAGACTGAGTTTAATATTTCTACTCACTTTTTGTGAATAAGATTTAGCCAAGGGCCTTTTGAAAACTTATTTTTATACTATTTAACACTGACATTATAACACATCTGCAGTTTATGATTTATAGGAGTTATCAGGTGCTGGGTCATACGGATCTAAGAAAGACAAAATTGTGCTTCTTTCCGCTGATGGAAGGACAGCAGAAATAACCTTCGGTGCTACAGGGTAGCTTAAACTCCATTTGTTGACACTGGAGGAATTAGTCAGTCATGAATGAGTAACTCTGCTGCTTCTGATGGGATTTTTATTATATCCTTGACCACAGCATAGCGTTATTAGTATCAAATAAAAGAAACATTTAGGTGATAAGAGATGGCCTGATGTGTCCCCAGAAACATTCTGCAACGTCTGCTCTTGTACTCTGAGCTCCCAAGCCAGTGTCTGGAAGAACAGCTGCCATCAGCATCCATTTCCCTCCCCTCATCTCTCTATGGCAGTTGTTTTATTTTTTCCTTTTAACATCTTTGCAAACATAACAACAATCCGGCCCGTGGGGATGCTAAAGAGGGAAGTATGATTGATAAATCTCACCTTTTATGTTGCTATCAGCACATTCCCTTCTATTTTATGAATGCATTCATAGAATAAAAAAAAAACGCAAGGGAAAGTTCGAATAGCAAGTTAGATCTAAAGAAGGATGGCTGTGGAAAAAACACTATACCTGAAAAATGAGTTCTTAAATATGGGGAGGACAGGCAAGGTAGTGAGAAAGTCAGGAGACAAACAACCTCATTCTTCTTGTGCCTTGTCTTATAACTAAATTCCCAGCCAAACTGCAGTGCCGGGAAACTTCAGGAAAAGCAGAGACAATTAAATGCATAGCAGATCAGATTCAAAAAATTGGTACAAACCAGACGTTATCTAAAAGGAGGAGGGAAAAAAGGCAGGGACAAAGCCCCAACCAGCTTGTGTTTCAAAACCTTAGAGAAATTTCCAAGCCAATGTTAAGGATATTTTCTGTTAAACATTGGTTGTTCTCCTCATAGTTTATTTTCTTATAGCTCAAGGAGGAAGAGAGGATGGGGCAAGCAGGGGTAATCAGGATATCTGTTTGAACAAGTTATCTGTTGCCTCTTTCACTCCACTTTCTTCTACTTTCATGTACATGACTTGTTGGTTGTGATATTGCACAAACAATAAATGCTGTAGAAGTATCTTGCTGCATCCTTGATCTATTTTAAAAATTATTTTAGTTGTTGGGTTTTTTTCCTTTTGTACCCTGGAAATTTCAGAAGCTAGCATGGGATCCATCAAAACAAGGAGATTAGGATTTGCTAATGCAGGCACAGGTAACTGAGCTGGCCACTTCAGTTCTCCTCAGCAGGTAAAAACTGCTATTAAGGAGAAATTTTTTTAATAGGTCTTACCTTGTATTATATAGGTCTATTTCTTCCCTGTTATTCCCTTGGTTTTATTGGAGCTGCAATAATTTATGCCCTCCATGAGGCACAATCTTCATCCATAGGTACTCCCACAAGCTCTGGTAGAATTACTCTAGAAATACATGACTTTACAGAGCGAGAAAAATTAGCAAGGTTAGGTCACAGTTTAGGAACAGATTGTTTATGGACTTCATTCAGCTGAACTTAGTACAGCACACATGTATTTTGTAGCTGTCAATATGAATATCCACTCTAATTAAAAAAATACGCGAGTAAAGATACAAAATTTTTAAAGTTTTGGATTGTTTTTACCTTCACAGGATTAAGAAAACATTGTACGCTGGAATGACCTTCTGACTTCCAAATAAACGCACTTAAGACTCTTTCTAAATACGGAGAGATATTTTTTGACCTGTTGTTGTAGCACTATATAATTACCTCCATTAAGAAAAGAATAATTAGAGAAGGAAAAAAGCACAAAAACTGGAAGCCAGAATTTAACTACTAAATAATGGATGCCAGCTCTTAATTTATAGTTAACGAACTAAACTGTCCCAATCCACATATTAATATTTCATGGAAATTTTGAAGGAATTAAGGAAACATTGAGCATGCATAAAATGAACATCTCGATAGTAATATCAAAGCTGAGTATTTAATGCATAAATAAATCAATCTAGAGGACTGTACATGAGGCACAGAGACATTATTTTTTTAATATATGTTTTTAACACGTAATGTGTTTAGTTACTGCTAAGGGATTAATTTAATTTTAAAAATGGAAAGAGCTTTTCTATGGGGCCAACAAAGCAACAGAACAATTAATTCTTGCAGCCTCTCAGTTCTACACATAAGGCATGGGAAGCAGGGAGTGTATTCTGTTGAGGCACAAGACTAAGTTTGAAATGTCCTCTTCCAGCTTTTTCTAACACACCCTAACATTTCCAAAATACTTTCAAAACTGAGGTTTGCAGATGGATATTAGTGCAGGCTTGGATTATACAGTGATTTCTGAAGAAGTGGATTTCAAGGTGAGTGACAGCAACAGAGACGCGTTTCTGGATGGGGTTACAAGAAACAACAGAAAACCAGCACAAGATCTGGTTATGTGCAAAGAGCATGTGTTGAGAAAAAAGTGGGTGAAAAATGAGCCCACAGTGATCAATCTCCACAGCAGATCCTCCTGCCAAGGAGGCTGTAAGAGTGGAGAGTGCTGCAATTTCTGCTTCCGTCCTGGAGCTGGGGGTGTCGGGTGTGAAAGGCATGAGAAGGAGGCAGGACAAAGGCAAAGGCATTGCAGAAGGAGTCACAAGACACTACCTATCCTGACAGCTGTCCTGGTGGCCTCTGCATGCAGCTGTAATCAAGAACTCAGATGGTGTGAATATACAAAGAAAAGCTACATTTTCAAAACTCTTGCACTGCTCATGCACAGCCTTGAATATTGACCTAGAATTTGGAGCATATGAAAGGATTGTGCTGAGTTTTCCACCCTTAATAACTGAACCCAAAGCCAAAGAGAAAAAAACCAGCTTTGTTTATCCATCTGTCTCCTTAATGGCTTTTGCATTTAATAGGTTGGATTTTCACTTTTGTTTCTGCTAATTATCTAAATCTTTCCAAATTGTTTGTTACCCTCTCCAAAAACATGAGTGACCTTTGCCTTACTGAAACAAACTAATACACTTTGAAGCTGAGACATCTTATTAACCTGCCAGTTTATATGGAGGATGCAATTTGGGAGGTTTTCTCTAAAATACCATTGAAGTTATGTTACACTTCTGTATTGTATTTTTCCTGCGTGTCACTGAGTATTCTGAAATGCAAAATCTGAATTTAGTGACTTTAAAAAAGGCATAAATGACAACAATATGCCAATATCAGCTGGGCTGCCAAATCATCCACACAAAGAGTGAATGATTGATATTAGAAAAGGAAGTCACTTTTGATTCTGTTGGAGTATATGGAAGCAGAAAATCATGAGCTTGGGTTTTTAGGTGCCTTGTAAAGAAAAGATTGAACACAATATAATCAGATCACAGTTACCACAGTTACATTATTAAAACAGAAAGGTCTGACATGTAAACAGAAATATTAGCAAGACAGAAAGAAGAGTAGTCATTACCACGTAGAAAACACTGGTGAGAGAGGTGAAGAGACCCTGACTGCAGATCCATCTTTCCTCTCATCCTGCGCAAAGAAGACAGGCGCAAAACAAACCAAGAACCCAGAGCGCTTTTAAATGGTTCTTGAACCCCACTCAGAAGTTTCACTGGGTAATTTGTGTACCTCTCTCTGTCAAAGTGATCTACTCTAGAGCCGAGTGGAGTCTCAGTTTTCCTGGTGTTGTTTATACCTGGACAATATCACGGCTTGTAGGACTTTTTATTCACCTTCCCTCATCTGCTCTAGCATGATTATGAACTTAAACAGGCAGAAATCCCCTTAAATTCTTACTAAAAAGCAACAAACCCTCAAAACTTACTGAGTAGCATATAGAAAGGTTAGGAAAGACAAAATCTAGTGACAAAAAATGGTGAAAGGTCAAAGACCATGAAAAAACATCTGAAAAATTAAAGGCAAGGCTTATTATAATTTCACTCCCACTTTTTTCTAGGGTAACATTCCGTCTTCAATATCTGCAGAAAATCATGTAAACACCAAAAACAGAATGTAACCCAAAAGGGTGATCCATGCTCTCCACCAGAAACATCCCCTAGTAGGAAGAAAACAATACCTAATCCATAAACCCATTAATGTCACCTATCTTTTAGCATAATGTCTGATTTACACATTTATCTTTGCTTAGTTATAGTTATAGTTAGTTATAGTTACAGTTCTTCTGAAAATATGATAAAGCCTCACATAAATGCAAATTTTGTTTTGCCATATTGATGTGGACTAGGTTCTCCAGCCATACTAATAATATATTGTATGCATAAGTCTCCTGTTTGTGACTAAAAATTAAGAACATCCTCAAGTTGTGCTGTTCTTCTGAGCTTCAGATTCCTTTTTGTTCACTTAATTTTAGTTACTTTCACTTAACTTTTAACCATTCACAAGATTAATAGTCTGTAGATCTGCATTTTAATCTCAGTATTACATTTCTCATATTCCCTTATGCTTCACCTTCCCTGGCTGAGCCTCCAGGGCTGGAATGACCTGGATGGCACCCCAGCTGCTGCAATTGTCTCTACCAAGAGTTCTCAGCATCACAAAGAAACACTTTGATCCAAACTAAATTCCTGTTAGACAAGCCAAACCAAAATGTCATCCATTTAAAACTCTCTCTCCTGGCTGAACTGGAGTTTTTAATTCCAGTGGAAGAATTCCATGTATGCTGCAGATCCCCTCCTCCCCTAATCATTCAACCTTCTCTTCTACAGCCTTTTTCAATCCTCTATTTAGTTGTGAGGAGCAGAAGTCATTTGGCTCTCCCAAGAAGTTCTTCTGCCTAATTTAAGGTTTGCATTAAAAGTGTTTCTGTTCATTGCCCAAAATAATTAAGCAATTGTCATTGTCACCCCATACACTCACAAATACATTCCATTTGATCAGCCTTATAACAGTTTTTTAAATATTTCACATTAAATCATTTAAATACTGAGCTGAAAAAGTAGCTCCAGTAGTAACAGTTCAGAGGAGAGGTTTTTCCAAAAAAAAAAAAAAGGTAGGAGGGAAGAATAGACCCCACAAAATATTTATGCTCTTAATTCAAAATTCTGAATGTCACCTTTCAAAGAATAGTTTTGGCTGTAGAGGTTATGAATTGTGAGATACTTGTGATAATAACATTATAAAGTTAAATTGTCTTGTATATTTTTGTGTGCTCAGAATGAGAATTCTAATAAATTTATTCAGGCTTAAAAAAACCCCCCAATTTTGTGTTGCTAAAAAGATGCAACTCACATGAAAGAGAATTCAGAGAACTTTTCCTTATTACGGCTCAAACCATCATAAATAAAAAGAATTTTGTAACAAATATGAATGTCATTATGTGTGAGATTTTTCATCTTTATTTGCTCCCAAGCCTAAAGTAAGACAATGATTGATGGATATGTGGAAACAATATTCCCACTACCAGTCTTGCCCTTTAGCAATCTCTCTGTACTCTTGTGTTATTTCAAATAATCACAGAGTCTGGTGAGATACTAATGAAGATGTTTACGGTTGCCTTAAACCCAATGCAATATTTTACTTTAAATCCAATACTGATCCTCAGTGCAATGGATGCATTGACAATAATTTATAGTCAATGCATTCCTTCAGCCTCACTTAATCCACAGAACCAGTTGTGTTGGACTAGGGAAACTTCTAATGTCTCATGTGATCCGTTTTTTGTTTTTTCTTTACCCTAAGCACAGACCACAATGAGCTTGGAGAAACACAAAAGAGGAAGTAGACCTTTCTCTTTTCCAAGAAAAATGGTCTAGCATGGATTATGGCTTTTTGGACTTTTCATGTGGCCACATAAAAAAATATTTTTACATATTTCTCTTTACTCACTTCATCTAGAAACAGTGCAATGCACAGGAAATCTTAACTGTAGCAGCAAGGTTAGTCGTGTAATGAGATAACTTTCCCTCATCAGAGAGCATTGGGTTTTGATCCCCCTGTAAGATCCATTGTCAGCACTTACTGCAAAAGAAATGTCCATTGATGATTTTTTAAAAATTATCTGGATTGATATTAAAAAGCTAAATCTTGTATTTCTCATTCAGCCTCATGTCAAACAGACAGGTGACATAAATTAAATGGTTAGTAAAAATAAAATTATTTCTTTTCAGATGAGAAAAATTTAAATTTACATTGTCACTAACTTTGAAATTACCTGCCTGGTACTCATAAAATGCAGCCAAAAAGTGAGAAGGGCTACATGTAAGTGCTGATGACTTAAATCTTATTTTTTTCCCATCATGTACAGCTTGGTAAAAGTCTTTTATATATTGTAAGTTTTGTTGCCTGCAGCACAGGCAGCAGTTAATGACCCCTCTGTGTTACAAACCATCCTGGATTATAAAATCTTCAAAGGGAAAGGAAAATAAACTAGACAAACAACAAGGAAAAAAAAATCAATCAATCAATATTAGCAGGTCAACATCCATTTACATTTCTTGGAATGGCATCAAGCAATTGGAGAGGCAATGAGAGACTGTAGGTAAGAAATATATAAAGTTGAAAGGGCAAAAGACCAAAGGATGCAATATGTAACAAGGAAACAAATAAGTAGTAAAACACATAGTCTGAGGCTTGATATTCTTTGTTCTTCAAGCATTCTGCTTTTGTAATCTGTTCTACATTTTGTGGGCTTTTTCTCACTTATAAATATATGAGGAAAAGACACACTGCAAAAAATGCAAACAGAACAAACAAAAATATCCTTAAGGGTAAAATACACACAGAGGTGGAAAGAGGCCAAGCAGATCTGCAATACTGAGTGCTTTATACATTTCACCTTGGCTGAGTTCACAGTTTCCAAGTGAATTGATCCAAAGTTTTCTTCCTTAGTAGTATTAGAAGAAAAATGTAGAACACACATAGTAAATAAAATGGTCTAAAATGACTGGGAGAGTTACAAACAAAGGATGCTGTGCTGTCTATTACACTCCTGGTTTAGATTCTCTTATTAAATATAACACCCTATCTATTTACAAGAAGTACAGCTTACAATTTCAAGGACGGTGTGTTTGAAACCTGAAGGGTCTTCTTTCTTTTCTGCTACTCTGCCGCCAGGCAATTAGTCGTAGGAGGAGAAATGGAGAATGAGATTCTCCTTGAGTCATACCAAGATTCACACTGGCAAGAAGCAATTTCACAGTCCTGAATTATGAACTGATCACATGGCCTTGAAGCTGCCTGAGTGAGGGGGCAGCTCCCATTAACAGCTGACAAAATATCATCTTTGTCTCTGAGGGGCCAGATGTGAATGATACTTTGCAGCAACCAGACGAGTGATCAGAGGTGAGCAGGTCTGAGTCTGCCCATGACTGCAGATGCTGACAGACACTGCAGATGTGCAGCTCACTCAAAAATGCATCCCCTGCACCTGTGAGACGGCTTGGACACCTTCTCCCAGCAAACAAGACTCCTGTTGTCACTGTACCAGCACACCAAGACGTAGGGTAGACGTTAACCTCGACAAAATGAGTAACTTCAGGTCTGGCTCCAGTGCTAAGCGTGTTTGCATGGGTTTTCAGAATCAAGAGTTATATTTGGAAATGAGATTTCAACAGAGAAAAGTACTCAGTGAACAATATGAGTTTTATTAAAAATAAAGGAAATAATTCCTCAGTTGATCACTCTAGGATTAAATTAATGAATTTCCATGGAGCTATATCCAGTGAAAACTCCTCAGATTTGAACCATCATAAACCTAGAATAATGGAGTTTTTGCCCATTATGTATGGAGAGTAAGTGTGAAGTAGGACATTTTCAGTGGTGAAAGGCAAGGTTTGAGTGGGAGCAGAAGAGAGATGTAATCCCTCCTTTCTTGCCTTTCCCACCATCCATTTTTGTACATTACAGAAAACATTCATTTTCCTCTTAAAACATATATATATATTATGAGCAGTGTATGAAATTAATTTGCTGAACAAGTGTCTGATACTAACCCAAATTTTGTTAGTCTTTGGTTTAAGTTACCTACTTGAATTAATGTTTTTACTCAAAATGAAAAAAAACCCACCAAAGCAAGAAACAGATGGAGAGTCTATTAATATCTACACATTATTATCACTAATTGACATTCATCGAAATTTTAAACTCTATGACTCAACTCTTTTAAGAAGAAAATGTTAACGCAAGGCAATTGAGGGTTTCTTTTGGGGACTTAAAAAAACCCACTGGCTTGCAAAGAAGTTGTTAATATCTGGCTTTGTGACTGAATATAATTATTTTTTTTTATGATAACAGCTTCACTTACCGTACCAGAACACTTTGCTCTTCATTTACAATGTGGAAAGAAACATTATGTATTTGCCAATGGTTTTATTCTTAGCACTAAATTCAAAATTTATGAAATTGAGCTGTAACACACAACCTTACCACCAAGTTAGAAACAGCAGGGGACAGAGAGGAAAGTTTTCACCAAACCCCCAGCAGTAACTTCTCTGAGCAGTGGCATTAATGTCCAGATGTACTTATGAGTAGCTTTGCAGACACATCGCTTTTGCTTTTCATTAGAGCCACACGCCAAATAAAATTAAACTACTCCTGGAGTTGGCCAGATCAGGAAATGAAAAATGTTTCCATTAGATGCAAGAGAAGGAAGGATTGAGATAAAAAGGTTTCATCCATTTTTGGCAGATGAAAGCGTGTCAGTGAAAGCACAACTTTTATGTTGCCTTCATATATGGAGGCTTCTAAAGGCTGAACCTGGAGCTGTTATTGCATGTTGCTGACAAGACATATGAATATAATGAGGTTAAGGGTAAAGGAAACCCTCAGAAATGCTAGAAGTGCACTCAGGGAATTTCTCAAAAGGATGTAGCTCTTACTATAAATCTTCTCAAGAGTCTCCCTTGCCTCTTTTCCATCCCTGTGCAGCCAGACAGGAGCAGTTTAGGGGCAGTGAATGTCAGCTTGTGTCACTGCTGGTTCTCCTGGGAGCAGCCCCTAAGGTGCTGAGAAATGTTTTGGCTCCTAATTGCTCTAGACCTAGCCAAATATTATTTGATAACATTTCCTTCCAGATGTACAATGATGTGAAAGTGTGATCCCACACATGGGTACCGAGGAGAAAAAGGATCTGGAAAGGGAAGGAGTCTCCTGACCTCAGCACACTTAAGCAACAGTGATATTTCCCTAACTGGCAGGGAGGGATTTTCATTCATCCTGATGTAATCAAAGTTGATGCAAATTCAAAGAACCAATGCAAATCTTATCCCTTGGGTCACCAATTCCAGAAACCTAAAAAATATTTTTTGAGGATTATTTACACACTAGAGGCATGAAAATTTAAAGCAGCAGGTTTCTCTGACACCATATAGAGAAGCAGAGTGATAGACATGAGAAACAGGCAGAGAAATTTATATTAAAAACATTCATTAGGAGGTTTAATGGATTTTAGTATTGTCCAGTTTAAATTATCCAACAGAGTCAAATTACTTCCAGTGATATTTTGGTACTGGTCTAACCTCAATTTTACCAGGACCTGTGAAGTAAAGAAGAGGAGCCTGAAAAAACCCTAACTAAATAAAAATTTAATAAAGGGAAGACATTCTAACCAGAAAATGGGAATAGAGAAATTAGATATTTATTGTGGCTTAACCAGGAAATTAATATTGAAAGAAACCATATCATTCTATCAAGTTGCAAGTGCTCTGAACTTTTCAGGCTTGCACTACTGACAGGATGGAAATCAACACCTTGTAGAAGCAAACCATCAAGAAAAATGCATTTTCTGCAGCATTTTCACTTTGCTTCTGTAGCGTAGTGTAGTACAGTGCTGGCTACAGAGAATTAAACAATCAGTCAGGTGGATGGATACAGGTAACACACAGAGTGTCAAAAATGACAAAGTAGAAAGCTCTCATTACTCTAGAAGACACTAGCAAGGGGATAAATATCAGGCCCATTTTTATTCCAGTAAAAGCACCTAAACAAAAAGCATTTTGACTAAAGCTGAGTGATTCAGCCTTTCTGTCTACAACTTGGAGCAGCATTATCGCTCTCACATGAATAAGGCACACAAACTTTTCCCATTAGAGGGAAATAATTTATTTCTTGTAGTTTACAGGAACAGGATTTACTTATAAGATAAAAATCTCTTACCAACAGGTGCAGACAAATCTATTTCATGTTGTTTCTCTGCTCAGGCAACACCCCACATGACAATAAGCAAGACTTAGCTTTGTTCTCCCTCCCTGATCAACGCTTTTCTAATATCATGCAAATAAACTTATAAAGGTGTAATTTCCTTAGGATTTAAAAGTCTGTTTGATCAATATTAAGAAAATCTAACAGAAATATGGCTGAAGTTAATTAAATTGCTTATTTTTTCATTAGAATAAAAATATGAAGTACAATCAAAGGTAGTGCCTTTCAGACGTGAATGATTTTCCTGTTCCATTTATATAGAACAATAAGGTAAAACTTTCTTTTTCAAGTTTACTGTTAGTATTAAATTATTGCTAAGTATTTATTACTATCTAGTACTAAGCAATTACCAAAATAAGCACATCACATCAAAAATAATTTTTCTAAGTTGCAAAAAATTCTGTGTTCCCACAGAGTGATACAGATGACTGATGCCACAGCCTTCAGAGAAACCCTTCCTAAAGCCCTATTCAACTTCAGCAGAAGCATGTGTTTCTGGCCATCCATAAGGACTGAGCAGGAAGCAAAACTGCATCTGTCTCTATACAAAGAAATCTTTATTTTTATGCCAAATTTATATCTCTATTTCATAAAGTTAAGAGGGGGAAAAAAAAGTCAGAAAGGGGAGTTACGTGCTGAAATGAGAATTTTTGGAGATTTCTCTAGGGTGGAATAAGAATATTCCTAGAATGAATTTTCCTATTTGCCCATGTGTAAGCAAAACCAGAACCTTTGAATGTCATAAGCAAACATTTTAAGTGGGTTTGTTACATAATTTTAAAGTCATTTCTGGCATTGCTACATGTGATGTGTTTCCGCCCACTCTAAGAATCAAATCCTGAGCTGGAAGGAGCCCAGCAGGAGCAACAAAACATTTTGATGTGTTTATGTTTGTGACAAATAATAAAGATTTTTATACAGATGTGGGCGCAAGTTCAAACTTTTGTCCATAGCTTTCTTAAGCAATTCAAGGCTCCCTCTTCGCTCTTGATATGAATCTGTAAAACATTCTGCCTGGAACAAGTAAAAATTTGTTTGAAAAACAAAACAAAGTAAAACAAAACATGAAAAAGGAATAACTGCATTAAGAATTCCCCAAATCTCTTTTCTTTATAAACAACCAGTCAAAAGAAAAATAAAGAGAAAAATAAACGGCAGCATTCCAGTAGACCTTATCTTTAATATTTGTTTTATTTTACTAGGAAACAATAATGAGAGAAAGCAGAAATATTTGAGCAGGACATTCAAACATGAGGGAAACAAAAGCTGATAGGAAAAATGGTCCAGAAAATAAAGTAAAATAAAATAAGATTAAAAAATAAAATAAAATAAAATAAAATAAAATAAAATAAAATAAAATAAAATAAAATAAAATAAAATTTTGGGTATAAATATTATAAATAAATAAGAAATGTTACCAGAAGTACTCATAAAAGTATATGGTGCCAAGATAAACATGAAGAGGTTACTTACTTTTTCTGCTAACATCCACAGAAGGAAAGTAAATTAAGTTAAACAATAGGGAATAATTTAAAACTGACAGGAAGTACCTCATCGTACAATATATAATTGGTTTTCATTTATCACACCTCCTTCCATCTTTTCCACAAAAATAATAAATAAATTCAAACCTCAGCACAGAAAGGGTCTGAAGCATTACTGTCTTTTTTTGTGAATGAACATGTCTCCTTTCCTAGACAAAATAAAAAGATTTACATGGCTGAAGGGAGTTTCCACAGGGAATAATCATCATTGTCCACTTTGAGACTTCTGCTATTAACCTTGAAAACCAGTGATGTTGCTTTCTACCCATGAAAATATAGGCCTGAACCAGTGTGAATTCGCTGAAAAATGTCTCCATCCTAAAAACAGCCTTGTGAAAAAGAATCTTCCCTCCCAAACCCAATGGAAACCGTACCAGGAAGTATATTTAGAGTTGAACAGGAGTTTAAATATGGATTTTCTTAACGGCCATGAATGTTCACTCTGGAGCTATGTGAGCTTCAGAAGCAGGATGAGTCAGTAGAGTCATTTAATTGTTTTAAGGGCCGAAGCCAGGACTGTCTGGAATTGTAACACTGAAATAAGGGTTATTTGAATAGCAATATTAGTGGAGCTAAAGGTCAAACTGATGACCTAACAATTCTTTGCTTTTGTAAGTTAAGCTGCCTAGACACTTAAAATAATTATTTTTAGTTACAATAAAACCATAACCTAATGGCAAGACACGGAGGAGGCAGGGTGCTTGTTATTTAAATCTACAAAAAAGTTCAAAAGCATAAAATGCCGGCATGGGTCTGTGTGCCTTGAGTTCTGGGAGAGTTGATCCCTGTGTACATTTTGATGGAGTTGTCCTGTGCACTGCAGTCTAGCACTTGCTTTTGATGCCTTCTAAATACCAAAGTGGTTTTTGGAGTACTTGGAAATTTTAAAATCCTCTGCAGCAGTGAGAGAAAAAAGAAAATGTTTTACCACTGTGAGGAGAAAATGCATTTTCTATAGTTATTGAAAAGAGAATTTGTGGTGCTGAGAAGAGGAGAGGAAAAAAACCCCTTTTGTTTCATTTTTTTTCCTATCTATTTTCAAACAACTAATAATGATGGTAAGGTGGTGTGGGTTTTTTTTTTTTTTTTTTTTTTTTTAATACACTGAAGTACAATTATTCAGTGAGATAACAACATGGGTCTAACTTCATGGGTATCTTTTGACTACTAAGCCATGTTGAATTTTTATCTACAAAACCACTTTATAGTATAATTATGAACAGAGTTAAAGCTTGTGGCTGTAAATGGGTTTCTTCACCATGCATCCACATATGCATAGGACAAGCAAATACAGAAAATTACTTTCTGGGCAGAGCACAGAATTAAAAAATATATGTTACTAGTAGTGCTGTGCTCCAAATTCCTGAACTGCTACTGACATCAGACAGGGTTCAGAACAATCCTGTTTTCAGTGGCACAGTAAACTACAGTCTCAAAATCCAATAGGCACATTCTCCCCAAATTCTTCCCCCCAATTTCATTGTCCTTCCCTCATTTTGTCTTCATCTGACCTATTCTTGGATCCAAAATACAATCTCCACCCCATTTTCCAGCTGTGATATTATATTTTATTGTTCTCTACTTCCTTTGGGGCTCTTTCTTTTCTAATTATCACACTAAGTAGATCTGGCTTTCTTGCTCACAGCTTGATCACTTTTTTCATGTGTGATACCATCTGCCTAATAGGCTTTCTTATCTGGCTTGGGGGGGAGGAGGGGCTGCCATTGTAGATTCTGCTGTGTAGCCCCAGAGATTTCAATCCATGTTTTCTTATCATTAAAAAAAGAAGAAAAAAATCAACAAAACAAAACAACAAAACAACAAAAAAACCAAACAAAAACAAACCCACAAACCAACAAACAACAACAACAAACCCCCCAAAACAAAACCCACAACCTTCTCATTTTATAGCTGATTTCAGCAACAAGTTTTTCAGCCACATGTAACAGAATATGCTTTTTCTGCAGCATGTTCATGCAAAGCTCATGGCCAGTTACAATATTTTATATTCAAAGGTTTGCATCCACATAGAGAGTCATCATATGCATGCCCTTAAAGAAGCATATTTCCTTTATTCTGTTCACTGTCAGATTAAAATTCTCACCTAGCAGAGATCAGAATTTTGATTGATTTTACAGATATTAATAATGTAATCCTGATTACCAGAGCAAACCTGATCATTTTAGGATGATTTTTTCTGTTAGACAAATTAGTAATAGAAATGCTCCAAGAAATTAAATACTCAACTCCCAGCAGGGAGCATGGGTGCCTGGGGCTGAATTGAGATGAGCTTGGGCAATTCCATATCCCTCCTGGAAGAAGGATGCTGCCCTTTGTGTGTAAAAAAATGCCCATGGCATGAGTGCCAGAATATCACCATCTAATTTATTTACTCTGTGATTCATTGATTAATCATTTCTTTGCATTCCATGAGACAGAAGCACCTCCTCCTCTGTAGGACTGGATTTGTGGATCAAGAGAGCTGTTGTGTAAACTAGAGAGGACAATAATAGCAGAACAAATTCGAACTGCAAATTTTAGTTTCACAAGGGATAGTCATACTGTTTGATTTTGTGAAGGAAGTTATAATTGATACTTGGAGGTAAAGCAGAATATAATCCAGTCTGTGACAAAAACCAGGAAAATGATGAAGCAGCATCCTCATTTGCTGAGGCTCACATTGAAAACTGACACTGGGAAAATGTTGTCATACTTTTTTCATTCTTTATGGAAACCTGGCCATCTCAGATTTCATGGCAAAGTCCCTCTTTTATTTCTGGAGGACTGATAATTTATTTGTAGTAAAACCATTGTGCGACACGTTGAAACCTTTGCATAAATGGCATCATGTTTATAGAAAATCTGTATTAAGAACATGACTGCGACCACCTAGCTTCAGATTGAGTCCTCTCTTTTTTCACTATAAACCCTACTAGACAAAACACCAGATTAACATGTAACATGATGAAATGTCAATGACTTCACTGAGTTTACCTGAACAAGAAGTTAGGCCTGAATTTTTAGGATGTATCAAAACACATCTTCAAGGCAATAGCACTTAGATTAATGCCAATTTATCACATTAATGGACAAGCAGCAAAGGATTTGTGGAAGCCTTCCCAGTAGGTTTTGTTGTAATGCATTTATTGGGTTTATATTTAATCGGATTTGTAATGTTTTTCTATGTATCATGTGATCTGTCCTTGCCCAGCAGTGCCCATCTGAAATGTAACCTAACTCTGTTCCCCTCCCGCTTCTCCCTTATTGGGTGGTGCCTCCGGGCCCTGCCTCTGGGCCCTGCTCCCTGGGGAAAAAGCCATGGCAGGGGCGGGGTCAAGTTTCCCTGGCATCGGCGAGTCATCGGCAGAGGTGTTCAGCAAGCAGAGCAGGACTTGAGAATAAAAGCTGTAATATCCCACCCGGTGCCAGAGAGGCAGACTCTTACTTTTGCCGTCGGCGGCCGTCTAATCTCGTGGGGAAAACTACAAGGTCTGTTAGGTGGAATAAGGCACCCATAATTGTTCACATATCAGCTGTGTGGCATCTACTTCACAGGCAAGTGCTTTGCTTAGGGTCATTTCACAGTTTAAGATTAATTCCTTACCTTTGAATACGAGTAGAGTAATTTTCAAGTTTTGCTTCCACGTTGGAAGAAATCCACTCATCACGGAATCTAAGCCAAAGTTACTTTGTTGTCATTTCTATTTCAGCCCAAATCAGCCACTCCAAGCTGGCACACGCCTAAGTGACAGACAGGATGATCTACAGAGCACAGGGCGGGTGCAGAGACCACTCCAGAAGCTGGTGAAGTTGTTCCTTCCCCTGGAGTGGGAATGCAGCTGTGTTCCAGCTGCCTGAGTGCACTGCCCTTTCAGCTGAAAATAATAATGCACAATTATTCTGCCACCTGCACAGTGCCGGTCCAGCTAACCCACAGGGAACCTGGAGATAGCCACCAATACATTAATTGCACTGGTAAACCTTTTTCACAGATCAATAGCCTTCCTCTACACTAAACTGGATGCCCTGCAAGAGAAGCCAGTAAATCTCATTTATTCATTAATTCTGTCATCAGAGGTCCCGTGCATAGCTCCATTTTCATTACTGCTTTATTTGGTATCTCTGTGGATATTGAACAGACCCTCGTGAGTATTCTGCCACACTTGACTGAATTGCTCGACTTCTCACCCATGTTTCTTGAGAGAATAGAGGCTGACACAATTCAATACCTATAACCTGTGGGGTAGCCTGAGTACCTGTATAAGACATTCCTTCTTTTAGCTTCCTTTAGACTTGGAGGAGTTTGATAACTTTGGAATGGCAGTGGGAGTAGGACATGCAGACGTTCAAAGACTGCACACTCAGATTTATGCAAATTTATGGTCAGGTCCACACCATTCTTGGATTTATCCACCATCAAGCAAAAAAATACTCCACTCTGTGAAAAAATAAAAGCAGTACTTTTCTGCCTCATCAGGAGAAGTAGGCAGGGATAAAATAAAGTTACAATGAAAGCATAAGGGAGGAAAAAAAAAACCACAAGTAGCTTTAAAATAATAATTTTTAAAAAATAGACAAGGGAGAAAAGAAATGCAAGAGCCAGGTTATCAGCATCTATAAAGACAGAGTGGCTAAAACAACATTGAAATTTTTAACAAGAAGGTAACTGCAGAGAAGTTACATTGAGTTCTGAGATCCTGAAGGGATATCAGCAGAAAAGCTAAAATTTGTATTCTCAGAGCCTACACTTCAGAATATCTTTCTTAGATCCTTTTTTAACTCAGAGAAAAGTGGTCAAATTTATGATTCAGACTTAAAGAGGTGGAGTATTTGAGATAGCATTATTAACTCCACATCATCTATTTAAACATTTCTAATTGTCTTAATTAGGATGAATGGGAAAGAAAAAAAACCCTAATCAAACATTATAGATCATAATAAAACATAAAACATATTCAAAAGTAACAACATACTTCATGTTTAACACTTTGATTTGCTGGAAAAAAATAAGTGCTTTCTTTTTTTATTTCATTTTTTTGTGATTTGAGCCTTTATTCATGTGAGTTAATGAACTGTCCAATTTAAGAGTCTCAGAATCTGGTCTCAAAGAGCCCCAGCAACCAAAAAGCATCATTGACTGCAGAGTGAAACAGAACACTGCTATGAGGTGCACACTCCAGCATTTTTCAGGCAGAATTATAAGAATCATTGTATCTGTGCAAGGCACAGGTTGCAGGTTTCAAAATCTGTCTTAGAATCTGGAACACAGACTGCAATTTTCCTTCTGGCAGTAGTTGTTACCAGGGTGATGGGTGATGGTTTTAGAGCTCTCTTCCAAACCTAATGATTCTCTGATAACATCACATTCCCCTTTCCAGGGGAGGTCTTGTGTTGCAAGGTAGAGAAATTACAAGGCTTTAGAAAAGATTTTGCCAGTAAGCACAGAAGTGCTGTCATCCAAGAACTTTCCTGAGGGGAGGGGCAGGAAAAATTATTTCAAGTAGAGAGAATGAATATAAAATGTGTTTATGCTGTTTTTTGACCATATTTAAGCAGATTAAAAAAAAAAAAAGTTTATAAAAATGCTGTTTAAATTCCACTCAGTTTATGGACTAAATAGAAGGGTTGTTGCCGTTTAGTCTCTTCAAACATTCTATATATTACAGGTATTTTGATCTGGGAAAGGGATCCACCTGCCAGAATCTCCATCACACACAAATGGCAGATATGCAGTGTTACCATAGAAATGGGCCAGCACCACAGAAAAATACATATAATCATGTGTGTATCCTGAATGAAGGCACACTAACTATGCATGGGAAACCAGCAGGCTGGGATCACTTCCTGAAATGATGATGGGGTTGCCTGGAAAATTACTGTTCATGGTGTCTGCAGTGTTTACTGTGACTGACTCCAAGGCAGGGTGCAAAGAGGAAACAAAAGAAAACCTTCACGAGGACTCCCTGCTGAGGATGCAATGGACGAGGTGGGGAAAAGCAGTTTATGGAAAAGAAGCAAATAGCAAGAGTAAAAGAAGAGAAAAGGAGAGTAATTAAAAAAAAAAATAAAAAAAGAGAGAAACTGAAGAAATTGTGAGTGAAATAGAAACAACAGCTGAAGGGACAGTAGTGGATAAGAAACTTAATGACAGAAAAGTGATAGAAAACAGACTCAAATGGGAAAGAGAAAAATGATGAGCAGCACAGGAAAGTGAACAGGAAGAGGAAAAGCAAAGATGAGGATAACAAGGAGAAAATCCCTAGGAGAAAATGATGGCAAATGAGGTAGTGAGAAGGAAAAGAGAGGAGGAATCACCCAGATTTAAGAGGACTTGGAGAACCAGCTGACACTGAAGCAGCTACATATCCCATAATTTGAAGTATAAACCCCAGATATGTTTTATTTTTAAAATATTAATAACAAAGCAATATTGCATCTCACAGTGTCATTTTTTTCCGAAGTCCACTAATATTACTAACGCAGTAAGGGGAGCTTGCAAAATTGAACCACATTTTTTATTTCTGGGAAATGATCATCCATTTTTCATGTAGTATTTGCCCATGTCTCTCAGTTTTATTGAGTTTGCTCATGGATGTTTCATCACCAAGGGAAAAAAAAAAAACAAAACACAAGAAAAATCTGGGCCTGAGATTAAAACACTGAACCAGCAGTAGGTACCTGGCCAGATTTTCAGACATTTAAAGGAACCTAATAGGAAGTGATAGCAGGAACAGCATTTCTGAAATTTTGTTTATTTAAATGTTCAACTAAAGCACATGGCCTGTTTGGGGTGTTTGTTTCCCTTTGTCCTAAATTCAGGTTTAAACTTAAAATGATTGGTAGTGAGGATAAAAGAGCACTGATAAATTTTACATGTATAAACAAATATATTACCTTAGGGATTTTTTTGTTATCAAAGCTTAATATCTTTTTAACTTTTGTCTTCAATAATGGCAGTTATTCTTACATTTTGGAAAATTATGGATATTGAGAACATGGTTTCTCAATATTCATCAATTCTCAATATCCATCAGTTTTGCAGTTGTCCGTGGATGGACAATGAGAACGTGGTTTAGATTTTTCTTTTAGAAATTTCTTATACTTTATTGGTGGGGGGAATGAAAGGGTTACAATGATTTTGCTTTTTAGCTTGCAAGACTTGTTAGACTTGCAAGTTCTTTTGTTAGACTAGAGATTTTATTAGTTCTTCTCAGAAATTTTGTACCATTCTAAGGTGCTTTATTATCAAATAAAAAGTAATAAAAACCCCCCTTTTTAAAAGAATCAAACAAATCTGAAATTGCAGATAGCATAAATTTATAAAGATCGTGGCAAGACCAAAATTAGATCAAGTAATCAATTTACTTGATTTTACTCAATACAGCTCATTTACTTAGAAAACTAAAAAATGTATGATATTAAATAGCTGTAGCTGTTCAAATAAAAAAAAAAAAAAAAAAAAAAAAAAAAGAAGAAAAGAAAAAGGCACACACTTTTCCATTATTTCTGCAAAAAGATATTTCTACTTCCAGCAATGACTTATTCTTCTTTTGACACAACATAGTGTGAAAATTAAGTCCAGAATATCCAACAACGAAAAATTCAGGATTAAAGTCTAGGTACCTGAAGGCCTGACAAATGATAAATTAGGAAGGGAACCAATCTGTTAACTTTTCCCACGTTCCACTCAGGGACAAGTCTCTGAAGGCACTTGCAGCGCTGTCAGAGTTTCATTAAGACACAGAGTCCTTTCCAGGGTTCTCCAGGTGCCACTTTGATGGATGTGCACCACGAGATCTGTTCCGGGCACTGCAGAGGGTTGCGGTTCCTGCTGTACAGCTGTCAGGTGTTTGCTAGCTTGAGCAGTTAAATAACAAAGAGCATGGAAATACAGCCCAAGAATGCAAAGTAAACAGAAATATAAAGCTGTGCAAGAAGAGCAACACCTGGAGAAGACTGTAAGTCTGGAGAACTAAGGCTGATGTGGGGAAAAATCAATTTTTCTGTTCTGTCTCCAATACATGTTTAAGACTTCCAAAATCTGAGTTTCAGCAACAACTTCTTGCAATTTTTGCACAGTTTTCAGTAAAACTTACTATTGTTCAATTTTTATTCTTGTTATAGTCTCATTAAAAAATAATAATAATAATAATAAATTAGGCCTAAGCAACAAGTAATTTTCCATGGGTATAAAAATAAATTGCCAGAAGAAAAATCAGCCTAAAAATACATAAATCTTTTTGTAATGTTAATTATCTTACTAGTAACATAACCTCTGTCAAATTCCCAAAGAGAACATGGTGATAATGAAGGCCTGACCTTCTGCTTGTATAAGCAAATATGCAATAGCAATATTCCTTTTCTCCCGTACCTATCACTTTAATGTTTATAATTGAAAATACATTTGCCCATTTAAAGAATGTGCCTACATAATTAAAGGTTGAATGAAGAGCCTTACAGAAAGACAGTGCATCAGTAATATATTTATCATTGCAATTTCCTGAGAATAAAATCCATTGCAAAGCATAAATTAATTTGTAACCACTGCAATCACTAGCATCTCAATGAAACCACAAATATACTGGGCAGAATGAGCAAGTTTGGAAGACATAGCAGTTTTGTTAGTATCCTCATTATTAAATTAGCTTGTCTGCAGAAAGAAACTCTGTGACTATACAAAAATGCCTTAGCAATCTGAATTTTTACTACTAATACGGTATGAGAATAGGATTTACCCAAAGTCTACTTTTGAACAAGTTGCTTTGAAGAATTATAATTCTATTTAAAACAGCCTTTGAACTTTTAAACACCCAGAAAATACCTTGAAAATCTGATTACAGAACCTGCTTGTGTTCCACGCAAACAAAATACATTTGTAAGTGTCACATTAACTATGTTTAGCGTATTGATCTGTGTACATGAAAGTGGTTGAAGTCTACACACACAAACATAACCATAACCATAACCATAAACATGCATTTCAGCTTTTGGGAAGTCAAACGCAGACACTTTTGCTGAAAGATGAAAGATTGATTTCCAAAGTGTTTACCTGAAATACAAGTTCAAACTGCCAAGAAAATGGGAAACAGGCTGAAATTGACCTTCTCCTGTCATCAAACATTTTCTTTTAAAGTCCTGTGGCAGAACTAATATTGCAACCAGCTAAATTCCCTGCACTTATATGTTCTTCTTCCATTCCTCTGAGAATTTGAAAGCTGCTTTTAATTTTCCTCATAAATTCATATATGCTGAGGTTATCCCTGTTTGTCTTTTGACAAGTGTTATCTGTTAGCTGAGAGGATTTTCCTTCTGCTCCATGCTTGTCTCTTCTGCATTTAAACATTGTTTTTATTTTGCCAGGCCCTCTCTTTGTCCTTATGTAAGCAAGGCTCCCACTTCCTCAATCATTCTGTTACACTGAATTTTCCAGAACACAAGCAATAAGAATTGCACATGGTGTTACTAGCAATATCTCTTTTGTCTCCTGCCTAAAAGAGCAAAAAGGCTCTATTTATGCAGGAAATAGCTCACTCAGTACAACTTCCAAAACATTAATACTGTCAGAGGAAACAGCCTCCACTTGCTGCCAGGGGCATCAATCCAGTCTGGGATTTCTGATGAAGGTCTCTAAATGCTGGGCAAAAAAATACCAGTGCCCTCAGAAGATTTTGGGGACAAACCCCTCAATCCTGTGCTGTTTTCTTCCTCTCAGCTTTTTTTTCTGTCCTCTTAAACTGTAGAAAAAATCATTCATCCTGTTCTTTTAAGTACAGGGTTTTTTTTTCCTACCGCTCTGTACTCAGCTGCTGCTGAAGCTTCCTTGAATTTGGAAAATGTCTGTGTGCTACTTCTAAGCCTTGTTCATGCCATATGTCTCATATCATGCTAATCCCTATAATTACATATGAATTCCTATGTATAATGCTCCCAAGAGATTCAGATTAAAATCTGTTCTCCCAAAGTTTACCTTGTTTTCTTATTTCTTATTTATTTCTATACTCTGATGCCGCTCCATATCTTCCTACTGTAGTATGAAACCAACAAATCTGATGGGACATTAGAATGCATTTTATTTTCTCCTATTTTAGGGTAATTTTTAAAAACATCTCTTTACCTTGAAAGCTTTCTGTTTTAATATCAGAAAAGTTGATGTTACCTTCAAGAACTCTGTTCCTAAAAATTATGTTGAAGAACTGCTGTTCCTTCAAATGTCTCCACTGTATGCAGACACCGAAGACTTCTGAGCTGAACACATTACACCATGAAATTTATATGAGCTAATATAAAATGTTATGAGCTAAGGATCCATATATTCCTTGATTTATATACAGGGAGACTTTTCTGTTTGGTACACTGAATTTATTTTATAATATTTATTTATATCTTGAGTGTCAAAAGGGGTTATACCATTAACTGCCTAAGGATTCATATTTGTCTCACACTAGTTAATTAAAAGTAAAACCTAAAGCTTACAGAACTCTTCACAATCCACTACAATCATTCACTAGAAAATATTTACTGGGGGAAATCATATTTCCCCCCAAGGAATCAGTATGCAACACTTGGACTTGAGCTTCTGTAAGACAAAAAGATGTTCCATGATGTGGTGGTGGCAGCAGGAAAATTCCATTAATCAGAGCAAAGCAGGTGTTTTATAGCCACTGGCTTCCAAAACTCCTTTCCCCCTAAGTATGCTGTGCACTGGCTGGAAAATGTGTTGGAATTGATAGATCTCTTCCTGCCCCGTTCCTCCAGCCTCACTTGTCCCCTGCTTGCTGGAATACTTTGAAATGAGAAAAAAGGACAGGGCAATGCTAGAACAGTGAAAACTTTTCACTTCCTGAGCAAATAGCCTAAATATCATGAAATCTGATAAAGACTACTTTACACATATGAACTCTGTGTGGGTATAAACACAGCCACCACATTTTCTTAGCCATGGTCTCATTTTAAAGGGAAATGTGATATGTGGTTATAGCTGTGGGATCAGAAGGCTGGGATCAGTTTTGGCTCTGGTGTCCATGAGAGAAGGTAAACTGAGCAATTTTAAAAGAAAGAAAAATTGTATTTTAATTTGTCAGTTCATGGAGACGGTAGGGCTAGGCCAAACCCAGACCTCTGATCATGAACAGTGACCCTGGCCAAGGATTTACCCTCCTTGGAGTCCTGTTTCCAGCTGTGAGCAGCAGATGTTACTGAAGGTGCCACCTGACTGTGGCGCCCAGGGCCTGCAGATAAACTGACCCATCATGGATCTGTCTGGACTAAACCTCTTGAACTGCTTAATCCTCAGCTTCAGATACCTTTAAGGTCAGGGGCAGCAGCACTCAGCCAGCACATGTGTGAATCTTTCAGTGCCCAGCACTGGGGTGGAGGTGTTGGGGGATATCTTACCTTTAACAGGTTTTCGCACACAAAAATGATCTATGCTCCATGAAACAGGCTCTTTCTCATGAAAGGAAAAAAGCTGCAGGGCACAAAATATTCTGCTTCTTTGAGAACTTACAAAGAGTGCTTTTCTGCAGGTGATCATTTTGGCTGAGTTGTGGCCACTGCATGAGCAGTAGAAACATTTTCCCAGCCAAAGCTTGGGCTTTTTACTGCATGAATCGATCTCTCTTTTGCCTTCTTTATATTTTACTGTAAATACATATTTAAATGTGTTTTATCCATATATCTAGCATTCCCCAGAATTATGATTTTTAGAGAGCCTCATTAGATGGTAGGAAAAAAAGTGCCATACACCCCATCATACTTTAGAGGAGACTTAAATTTCCTTTGTAATTTACCCTGAGAGAAGGATGGATAACAGCAGTGGTATGAAAATTATGGCTGTCTATTTTTCCTAATGATTAACAACCAAAATTGCTTATTTGCTGAACCATACCTGGCCTTTTCCTCATCTATTCCCATTCCAGTCTAAGTGTAAGCATAATGGTTCTGATATGTAAAACACCTGTGTCAAACATCTGTGCCTCTCTTACTGTTTATTTCCAAGCTTTTATATGTTTACTGTAAAATAATAAGATTAAATATCTTAAAACCTGCTTTGAAAGACCGTTCCCATGGCAGTGTGAATAAATGATCCGAATCACATGCAGCATTTCATAATGCACTAAGAGATGAAAAACAATAAAGCTGAAAAGAAAGCCAGGCATCCTAGGAACATTTTGTTCAATTACAGTCCATCATGGTGAAATTTTGCACACTGATGTTACTCAGTTTTACAGGAGTGGCATTTTTATCCAGGTAGTAAGGTTCAGTCAATTTATGTCAGCAGGTTTTTCTGCCTTCTTAAACAGGGAGAAAAGTTTGAATTTAAGCTGTGACTCAAGGACGTCAAAAGTAACGCACTGCAGACTGAGTCTGCTGCAGGGCATTAGAAGTTCTAAATTGTGATAAAATGGGATCAATTTCACTGATTATAAAGGAGAAAAGTAACTTTCTGCTACAAAAATGAGAAGAAAAAAAGAGAGAAGAAATCACACTGAGAATTTCTTCCTTTCTGAGATGATCACTGGAATCTTGGAAAAAGACAAGCAGCTCTATCTAAAGGATGGTCAATGATGGGTTTGACTTTCACAGGCACTTTTTCTTCATATTCTACAATTCTATATATGGAAATCAAAGAGAAAGAAAAGAAAAAGGATGCTATAAAAATACTGTCCAGCTGCAAATATCCTAGGAAAACGGTTTGGAAAACAATGGTAAGTTGCTCTGAAATGTTGCCATTGCTTCTTTCTTCAAGATAAGGACAATTGTCTCTTGGAGGGCCTTTTAAAAAGACAGTAGTTAATAACACTGGGTTTGAAAGAGAATGGAAACATGATGTTCCCTACATTTCCCTATGGGTGATCACTTCACCAAGACTGATTCTCAGCATCTGTGAACTACAGGCTATTTGTTTAAAATATGTTGAAAGTAATAAGGAGTGAATGCAATTTATACATTAGATTAATTTTAGAACGTCATTCTGCAAACAAAGAAAGTCAAGAAATTAGTGGCAGAAAACTCAATGCTTCATTTTGTCATTAGGTTTTGCCATAGTTTTTGTCTGAGATCAGAAACTCCTTTAATTATGTATTTACTCAGCTACAGATTTTGCTCTGGACAATAGTGTATTAAATATTTACTGGAAAAATATATGGTTTGGAAATGGAAATAGAAAGCTAAACAGACTTATTCTGTGTTTACATTGTTGCAGCTGATGACAAATATACACATCGAGCACACAAAAGATTAAGGGCAAAGGGGAATTTCTTTTACATAAATAAATAAACTTGCAATTACGGGGGGAAAAAAAAAGCATTATGGCCATATATGCAAATACAGAGAAATTTTTGATTCTAAGGCTCAGAGCTATTCTTTCATGTCTGTAAATTCATCACTCTAATAAAGTTTGCTCACAAACTGTTAAGGGTTTAAGGGTAAACGCACCAGAGTGTTCATGGTGAAAATAAACTTCTAGGTCCTTTCACATACTTCTGCATGCATATTATATAGAAATTTATACATAAATAGAGGCAGATACTGCTATGGCACTCAATAACCTGTTAGAAACAAGTCTGGTTTCAGTGTTATCTCTAGAATACTTCCTTAATATTCCTTGAGGAATTGAGGTGTGCATCAGCCACCCTGCACTGGTCCAAGCCTCACTTTGTAAGGGGCTTCTGTAACCCATAAAAACAGGTTCCTGATGTTTTTTCTTGTATTATTACTTGTGAAAGTATGGCACGTAACAGAACAGTGTGTTAGATGTTAACGCCGAAGTCTGATAATTCTATAAACCTGTTCAGAAATAAATTAGTAATTATAAATAAAATAAAAATAAAAACATAAACCCAAAATAACAATAATAATAATAATAATAATAATAATAATAATAATAATACCCATTTTAAAAACCTGGCCTGAAAAAGATTTCTTAAAAGAATGTTTTGAAGCTAGAAGACAAAAACTATTGATTATATTATAGAAAAGCATAATCTAAGATATTGCAAGTAAATATGTTTACAGAAAAAAAAATAATGAATTCTACAATTACCTAATTAATTTTATTTTAAAAATGTTTTAAAAACATGAAAAAATAAAGCATAAGTGTTCAACAGATAAAAGAAGCAACCATTAATAGAATGCTGGTATAAGAACCCCAGGAAGCTACAGTAGGTGTCTGAAGCAGTTGATGATTTTCCAAAGAACAAAGAGAATGTGAGGGGCTGTTAATAAGTCTTTCAAGAGAGCTGGACTTGAGCCACAGAGTGCTTGGTCTGCAAATACTATGTTTAAAAATCAATCCTTTGCTTCACAGGAAGCCAATGTACTTTTGTCAAAATTAGAGCAACATGAACATCTGTCCTGGAGCCAGTTAACCATCTCACTCCTGGCACATTTCTGGTATCCACTTTCCTCCCGTGAGCAGTGGAGAGTAAAATTATAAACATCCACAGAAACCCAAGGGTTAATGCATTTGCAGCAGTGCGAGGGTATCAACACACTTTAGGATTAGTGAGAAAATTCAGGCAGTCAGCAGTGCAAGACAGAACTTGAGGATACAGGGTCTCAAAGCAGAAGCTGTAGCCGCAAGTTACAAGCATTGAAAACTGTTGAGGATAAATAAGACAAGAACAACACAGGATGTCATTTCACATCTTCAAGATTACCTTCCCAAGTAATTCAAATATGCTTTGAGGAAGTGCTAGATAAAGGTGTTGATGATACTATTTAACTTGTAATCTCTGCTACCAGTTAGATTTATTTTCTATTTTTCCAGACATAGGTTTTGAGATTTTTTTTTTTCCTAGTCACAGAAATATTAATATTGTAGTGTTGGAAAAAAAGGAAATATACCAGGAGGATTTTTGCTTTCAATATATTTCTATGCAGAGCCGTCATTATCCAAAGAATTAAATGCCCTCTGTTACAACCATTGTTCAATGGATGACTCTTCTCCCTTTCTGGAGGAACTCATGTGTGGATGCAGGTGGCTTGAACAAGTCCATCTCTGCCTTCTGATTTTTTTCCCCTGGAGACCACCTGCCCAGATACTTGCATTTGATTGCAATTCCCTCCAACAGCACTGCTACTTACTTCCCTGGGGCAGGTTTTTGCCTTAGCTATTTAGAGAACCATTTTGATGCCATGTAAAAAATCTCATTACCATGTCACAAAAGAGAGAGAGAGAGAGATGCAAGTGAAATATTCCTACAGCAAAGCTGTCACACTCGGGACTGGAATAGACTGGAAAGCTGCTCCCTGCCTGAACCTCACCCTGTTAACAGGTCTCTAAATCCTGCAGCAAGCTGCAGATTAAATACCTCAGCCTCAGAGGAGCAGACCCATCATGAATATTGTGTAATGCTGGGCAACCAAGCAGAAGAGATGAGATGTTTCAACTCAAATATGCATCAAATTCTTATGCAGCACAGCCTGGCACAAACTAAAGCTTGCAACAGGCCACATCTACCAAAGGCATGCTTGGTTAGCATTGCCCAAGCCTTTGTAAACCACAACCACTCACACCCCTGGAACTACACCCGTTCTCAGGAAACTGCCAGGGCAGTGTTATGTGACAGGTTTCATCTTGGATTAAAAAAGAGATTGAAAGCTCTCGGGAGAAAATAAACACACTGTAAGAATAAAATCCCTGCATGAAAAAAATGCAGAATAAACAAAACCATAAAACAAGCAAAACAAAGCCACAAACAAACAAAGCTCAAAACAAAACAGGAAAAAAAAAAAAAAGCCCTAAGAAATAAGTATTACAGCTACTGGCTTACACAACTGCCTTTTGAAGCTAAGAAGAGCCAGATAAAAGACATTCATGGAGATGCAAGCTCTAGTTATCCAATGATCAATTTCAATTTCATTTCCTGAAATGAAATGAAAGTTTGCTGCTGTTAAGTAGCTGGGTTCTTTTTCTCCTTTTCAAGAACATTAAGAGAATAATGAAACTGAATGTGGATTTTGGTAGGTTGCAACACACTTTTTTCTTGCTGGAAGAACAGAATTGCAATTAGAGCACTGAGAACCATCAAACCCCATTTCCTCCCATGCACACCCGGTAGCTAAACATTTACAGGACCCTGATTACTGGTCTTTCTCACATGGAAAGCAGCTTCTGCTCTCTTTCCTATGCACTAACTGTTTTTGAGGAACAAAGAAAGCCCATGAAACAAGGAAGGTGAAAATATAGATCCCTTGACTGCTTTAACATAATTGTGTTTTCTTATGATAAGACACAGTATTGTCCTTTCTTCCCTGGCTCATTAATCATTTTAGAGTATCTTCCCAAGCTAAAGTTCATCCTTATAACACACCTTGTGGGAGAGTCTCAAAACTCTAAATCTTGGTGCATTAGGGGTCAATAATAAATTATATTAATTTTTCCTCTACACACTACTAAAGGGCACTTAAATAAGTAAAGAAGGCAATAAACAAGACCGAGGGGAATGTGATTATGACAACTTCTCATAGAATATTAAATAATGTAGCATTGATATAATTAAGGATCAGAGATAGGGATGCATCAAAATAATTTATGCTAATTATTTCATTTGAGAGTTAAGAAATATTGCGTACGTAGCTGGACCTATATTTGTGTCCTTATTTACATATTTATAGCATTTTTGACTATAGTAGGATAATGGCTATTTCCATTTTGCTTCTTACAGAGCCTCCCGCAGTGCTAATCAAATCTTGACATCTGACTCTAACACTAAGAATTTTAAGATAATTAAGCACTTTAACCTAATGAACTTGCATTTTAATCCACTGTATTTGTTTAGAGAAAGCCCAGGAGACCAGTAATGAGATATGGAGTTTTACACACATTTATAGTGAACACTCAGATTAAGCCCAGCTCAGGAGCAAGACAGATCTGAAGCTTCATCTTCAGCTGCAGCACAGCACAGTGATGGCAGAGTACATCACACAAGATTAGATTTGTCTTGCTCTAATGAAATGCAGTAGTTGTTTCAATACAGTGGCTGCATGTAGCTCCCCAAACTAAAATCTCCACTGTGATTGACTTTAGCTGATGCTTGCAGCCAAATGCTGAATGAAAATGGAATTTTATGGCTGTGGTTGTGCCAGAAAAAGGGTAAAACACTTCCAGTTGAAACGAGAAAAGAAAATTTACAACTGCCATGGCTGTATCTGTGGCCATCAGTCCCAAAGCCAGTTTTAGTAGCACTGCATTCCTCTGCAAAAACCAATCATTCCAAGAGCCAGAGGCAGGCCTCTGGCACGCTCAAATCCGTGTCAGTGCGCAGTTATCAGGTAAGGAGTTTCACAGGGAAATGCATTATCTGCCTATTCACAGCAAGCCTCCCCTAGGGAAGGGGCTACAAGCTGGCTATGTTTCCTTAGCTCCATACAGATTTACATCTCCAAAAGGCAAAACAGTTACAGGAAAAATTGCCTTGCCATCCATGTCTTGCTTTTTGCTTTATTTATTTATTTATTTATTTGTTTATTTATTTATTTCCCCTGCATCCCACAAAAAGAAAAAAAAAAAAAAAAAGAATTTGCATATTCTTCCTCACCACTGAAGTAAGACAAGACTGTTGCACAGGAAGGCAAGAAAGTACCTGCTTTGCAAACAATTCTTGCTCTGCATATGATTTGGAGAGATGAGTTAAACCTTAATCTTACACCTCATGGAAGCATCTCCTGGCTGAGAGGATTTGTTTATTCCTCCATGGACATTCTGGAGATTTCCTGTTTGGAGCTTTTCTTTCTTTGTTTTTAAACAATAAAAGGCTTTTCATCATCATGACTGTATAGCCCCTTAACTCAGCAATGCCTCAGAGACTGAGGCTGATGCCCTTGCAGCTGTGGGGTGGGATGACTCCTGAGGGACAGACAGACTTCTACACTGCTGAAAACCCAACAGCCTGACAGCTGGAGCACTTCTGGTTTGAGTTTTGCACTCCTTTCTGTACTCCTTCTTTCAGCTTTGTGGCTGCAGATGTACCCCTGATAATATGGAAACAAAGACACCAAGTTACAATGCAAAGCACAGCTCTTAAACATTTAAAAATCACAAACTGTTCCCCTCTCCTTAAGCAGCATATCAGTTCTCACGTCGCTTCCCCTGGTTTTCTGGTTTCTTTTAATAATGTTTACATTTTCAAAATTTGCGCCACACCCAAGAAGAGTGAAAGACTTCGCAATTACTGCATTTGCAAGCTAAAACCATCAGGCAACTTCCTGATTTTCTTTGATAGATTAAAAAAAAAAAAAGAAAAAAAACCCCAAACACTAAGAAATGTTGTAGAGCCTGTAAAGAAGAAAAATATTCAAATGTCAACACAGAATGCCAGGTTTTCCCTCCAGTAGCACAATACACGGTCAAAGGTAGATGCAGTGGGAAGTAGAAGAGACCTTACCATCAGGCAACCATGTTATAATCACCCCAAATCATCAGGGATGGGGCTGTTTGCCTTCAGATCCAATAGGCCGATGACACAATAAGATCTTCATTCCCCACAATACATTTTCCTATAAGAATTTTTGAGCAAGATTTATCTACACTAGAAATGGCTTCAGTGAAATAATAATCAAGAGAATCAACTTCATTCTGCTTGATAGATCAGAACAGAAACTGTAATGGTTCCTTATCCTTGTACTAGTATAAAGTTAAAGTTCAGAGATGAGACTCATAGTATCTTTTGCTCCTCATTTTTTAATGTTCTTTATTTTTCTACATGACACATTACATCCCTTCCATACATTTGTGTTCAATACTTTATAGAATAGTTTGATTTATCTGTATGTCTTCCCCAGTAATCCTGGGCACAAATTCTGCTTGTTCAAAAAATAACCAAAACAGGGTCAAATCAGAAAATTAATTATTTTTGCATGTAACTTAAAAAGCCAGTGTTAACTGGGTTTTTTTAGTTGTTAATGTGATCACTGAGGTTTTGGTAGAAGAATTGTATCCTACTGAGATCACTCCATAGAGTCAAAGCGTTCTGATAAGAGCACTTATGTGGATTATCCACTTATACTCTAGCTCAGACAGGTTATCTGGTAGAAATATAACCAAAGAGCCCTCCAGCCTGAGTTCCTTGCAGATTTAGCTAAGCTGATTATATCTCCCCACTTTTAAGTCCTGTTTTTTCTCGTGTAATCCTGGCATTCTGGTCTCTCTCTGGGTTGCCACCCACCATCACCACTGTCACTATTTTGCAAGGCTACCCCAAGTCTGCAGTCAGATGTGCACGTGAAAAACTGATGTTGAGAAACACACACCAACAGCTGTAAAGCATGCATTCATTTTAGAAAGAAATAAACTTGCAATTGCTCCATCATATAATCATCCTTTGTTTGCAATAAAAGACATCAGGGAAAAATATGTTGTATCTTCCTGATTTTTTTTTTTTTTTTTAAATACAAACACAAGATGATTTCAAGCTAAACATGAAAAATTACATCCAATTTAATTTATGAAAACAAATATATTTTCTAGATGAAATGGTTGTGTTGCCAGCATCTGGTATTTATGCGTATACATATGTGTACACAACTACATTTTTTATTTAAGAGTTTTAAAAATGCAAAAAATTGAAATACATTCCCTTATATCTTCTCTAGTCAAAATATACAAATAAACATTGTTTTTAATAAAATTTTGTTCCCCTTTTTTTTGCAACAGATCACTTTACTAATGAAACTGTGATATTGTAAATTGAATTTGGCATTAAACATTGAATTAATCCAGGGGTATACATTATCAGAATAATTTAAGACAAACTGTAGAGAAGGTAATATTTAAAATGCAGATGAAAATACTTAATGAACTTCTTACAGATTAATGATGTAGCAAACAGTTGTTTGTTTCTATTTGATGGTGATCCCATGAAGCCATTAGAGGTCCAGTTCCCTCTATTAGTCACAATTCAGTGGCAACAGAGCTCCAGAAAAGCCAAATGCAACACATCCTTGTGACATTCTGCACTAAAGAACTGATGAAATATTAATCACTCAGGCTCCACATGCAAAATGCAACAAAAAAAGAAAGTCAGAATAAGAAAAAATAGCACAGCAGGAGTGCTGTACATTAACATCAACAAGCCACTTTGAAAGGGTAAAGCAAAATGCAACAACCCCAGCCCCACATTTGTAATTTTAAAACTCTTGTCATAGCTAAGTAATAGCACGGTCACAGCAGGATACACCAAAATTAAAGGTAAAAGCTCTCCTAAGGGGCGAAGAGAAGATGCAATAGTGCCAAAACTGTCCCTGGAAAAGGTATTTAGCTGCTGGCTTTTTTTTTTTTTTTTTTTTTTTTTTTTTTTTTTTTTTTTTTTTTTTTTTTTTTATGAGAGAGAGAGAGAGAAAAGCAAAAGAACTAGATTCATTACAAAGATTCATTTGACGTAATTATCTTTTCCTTTGTAACTTCTGAGAGCCTTTGACTCTCATCTGCTGTTGCAGAAATTTTCTGTGGTCTAGACACTGGGTCCCTCATATGAATATCACCTCTTACCGAAGCAGCTCTGTAAGTGTCACTGGTATTCCCAGCTCAGGTCTTGTTTATATGAAATATTTCAGGAATCTACAATTACTCACTTTAAACACGCTCCCCCCCTCCCCCCAAAAAAAAGAAAACCACCAAAAAACCTAAACCAAACCAATTAAAATCAATTAAAACAAAACACCAAGAAAAACACCCCAAACACCAATCAACAAAAAACCAACCAAAAATATATATACAAAACTAACAACCCCCCCCCCCCCCACAGTGGTTTTAAAAATGTTTGTGTACAAGAGAAATTTTGCAAGTCTTCAAGCTTCCTAGTGCTTCAAAAAACTTCCTCTTGTGGTGAACAGAAAATGCAGGATAAGATAATTTGTACCTCGGATCTCTTCCCCCAGTGTGCGTCTAATACAAAATACCTCAAGATCAGGGTAACACCAATCTCACTTTGATTTCACTAATTATATAATACATCAATTAAACTATCTTGAATTTTCTGGAGCCTAGAATGTCAGGAAAAACCTTTTTTTATTTTTTTTTCCCCCCAAATACCAGCCTTGGTGACTCATCAATAGTGAGGATACAGTAAGTAAAGATTGCCCCATTGAGGCCATTACCTTATTTCTTGGGACCACTACAATTTACTCCACAGGCCTGTTTCACATATTTTTTGACTTACACATTTGGATTAGATGCATGAAATTGTTCCCAGATTGTGCTCATATACTTACAAGATTTCAATCATTCAACATCATCAGGCTATCCAATAACCAATATTATCCATTATTAAATGAATCTGCTCTCCTAACAAAAAGCTATGGTAGATTTTTCTGTATGTGATCATCAACCAAATTAAATGAGCCAGTGTGGTTTTATTCCAGCTCCAAAGTTATATATGAGAATATTTGTACATTCCTCCCTCACTTAAACATTGATGCCAGTTGTACAAAACACAATTGAGAATTTCAAAACCACACATTGTTATACTGTGGCCATCAGTTCTCATCTTTGCATCCTTATGCAAAGAACCAATAAGTAGAAAGAATTTTGGTCTAGGATCATTGCTGGTGCTCATTGCTGCTTGGAAGTTCTTATGGTGAAATTCCAGCTACAGTAGTCAAGCTGGAAAGAGTGACACACCCTTTCAAACAGAACACAGGTTCTTAATTACTTAACTTGTGGATTCTAAAAATTGTTACCAGGCTGTAGATCAAGCCTATTCCTTGCTAATGAAATTTAAAACATATACATGTTATAATTAATGTGAGGGAGGGAAAAAGCAAACATGGGTGACATCTTTGTCCTCATTAAATTCTGCATTAGTTTAATCAGAATCCAGAAGTGGGAAAAAAAAAAAGAAAAAGAAAAAAAAAGGTAGACAGAAATAAGAGTTAAATCATAAAGTTGGTATTTTTTCCATTGTGTGACATCATATTGGCTGCTAGAGTGCAATACAGGAAGGATGAGAGAAAAGGGACACTAGAGCTGGGCAAGTAATATTTGAACCTCTTAGAGTCTCCCGTTAAATTGCATACAACTGTGACATTCCCCTTCTCCTCTGATGCCAGGCTCAATCTGTTTTGTAATAGCTGAATATGAAGCCTTGCTGCAACTCTACTAGATTGATTTTTGTGCCAAATTATCATGGGTTGGCACAATTTTATTTTCTGCTTATAGAGAAATGTGAGATGTTTTCCCCTGCCCTGATCGTGGAGTGGTTTGTGGGGGGAGAACAGGGACCCATCAAAAAGCTGGCCGGGATATCGGCAGCTAAGTTGACCAATGGGAAATGTCGATGCGACTTTGGAAAGGACATTTAAAACATCGGTCTCTCTCTCGCTTTGGAATCAGCCATGAGGTGACATCAGAAGCGGCCGGGCTGGGTCCCGGTCGGGCCCTGCTGTGGCTCTGTGCGGCCGGGCCGGGCCCAGCCGGGCCTCTGAGGGCCGCTGCCCGCACAGGGAGGGCCTGGGCCGGCCGAGCCCCTTTCCCCTGCTGCCACGGCAGGGAAGAGAGGCGGCTGCAGCTCGGCAGTGCTGGCCACGGGCTCGGACCACGGCAGAAAGGGCTAAAACATGGCCCAGATTAATCACTGCTGGCAGCAGAGAAAGAAAACCTGCAGCTCCATAACAACTCTAAGCTGAGCTGCCCTGGATGAGACCGAGGGGTGGAAAAAAAAGGACATCTACCAGCTTCCTCCATCAGCACAGCTTTGCATTTCCTTCAGCTCCTGCAGCCTGGTGCGTGCACATGGCCCAGGCAGGCCCAGGCAGATTTAACTCTTTCCTAGCAACATGGAACTTTTAAAGCACAATTCTTCCTTGAGAGAAATAAGAAAGAAAAAAACAGAAGGTACATGGAACAGGCACTGCATGACGTCAGTTAGATTAGAAGTGAAAGAACTCATAATATTGGAATAGGATTGAAGAAGTGGACATTTTTAACCGGACTTTTCTAAGGTAAATTATGAAGAAATTGACTGTTCTTTGCAGCATCTTAGTGTTGTTGGGTAGAATGCTATTCTAATCAAAATTGAGAACAGAAGTAATTAAGATTTATTTGGGAACTTTAAAGCCCCCGCTCCTGATTTAAAAGGAGGTCTCAGCCTTTGAGACAAAGACAGTTTTAGACTAGAAGAAGTATTCGTAAATAATACCCCAGATGCACTTAGAAGCTCTGCTGATAGAACATCACAGTCTGCAAAAACTCCGGGCGTCAGTAGATGTGTGACATTGAGAGCACTGGACTATTTTGTCTAGTAGCAAACATCTTCATAAACGATCTTAGAAAGACTCTTCTCCTAAAGTAATAAGTGGTTATGTCTAAATAGTGGAACTGACTGAAAATCTCAAGTTGTGGCTTTCTGTGTTGTCCAATAAGAAAGTTCATAATTTGTAAGAGGAGAGAAGCATGTTTTAAAGTGTCATTCTGTTTTAGTTTAAGTTTTCTTTTTCTCAACTTTCTTTTTTTTCTTTCATTCTTTTAGTGTATGTTAATAAAACTATTTTTGTTCATTTTTAAGCTTAAGCCTGCTTTGTTTGTTTTTCTCCTAATCTCTCCCTCCCACAAAAAGAGAATAAATACTAAAACCCCTACATTAATTAGTATTTCTGCCTGGTTTTATTAAATTAAAACCATTACACAAATACATGAATGCAATGGGAGCCTTCAAAATAGGGAAAGGATATCAATTAGGGATCAGAAAAAAAAAAAAAATCATTGCAATTCCCTTTTTCTCTAAATTGAAACTCTTCTAGAAATGGCACACCAAAGGTCCCTGCCATCTGACCCCCACCCCATCAATACTAAAAGGGAGAATTTGAAGGCTTCTTGTAGCCCAGTAGTTGCAAGGTTTTGCACTTCCTAATATAAGAACCCAGCTGTTGGAGCCCTCGTGGGATATATGTTTTGAAATAAATTCCTGTTTCAAGTGTATTATATGTTATAACCTAAAAACTGTGTTACAAGCTGGGGTTTCCAAAAACCATGGGGACATTTCTGGCTGCCGAAACTAATTTGCAATTGTAGAGATTCCAGACAATTGCAGGGTGAAGTCCAAATTAACAACAGAAAAGGACTGGCCAACAGGAGAAGTCCCATCCATCAAGGGAGGGTCCGCTGCCTTCTCTGGTGATTGACACAGGATACCAATCTAGAAGTGGGAAACCCGGAGGTGTCACTATCAGCATCCCAATGCTGATTTCTCGGAACCCAATTCAAGCACTCGATTCTGCCAGGAAAGGCATTCTAAGCCAAGTGGCAAGAGAAAGAAAATACGTGAATATGTGCAGCAGACACAAACTAACAATAAAACTGCCAGAGGGAAGAAGAACTGTATAAAACCTGCTCCCTGAACCTGGGAGATCGTGAAGGGGAGGATAGGTCCAGTTGTGGATGTCCCTGCGTTCACCCAGCTTCGATAACCCGGTATCGAGGTTGTCTCTTTCATTGTGGCTGTCTCTGATTGTTCGTAAAATGGTGAAATAAAATTACTTTATATTAAATTGGCTATGAATCCTCTATAACACTGGTCACTCAGAATTTTAGACCTTCTGTGCTGACAAGCACTGACCCCCCAAGAAAACACTGCATTTGAACTGAGACCGTGGAGAAAGCTTCCAAAATTGAATGATAGAACTGGGATTATGTGTAGTTAAAATAGAAGTGTGTGATATCACATGGTGGAAAACTTAGAGTTTAAGGTTTTAGAAAGTCATAATATATATGTAAAGCAAGGTGGAGGTTTTAGGGTGGAGGCTAGTCCTTTTCACCTTCTCTGTGGGTCTGGGTGGTATTTTGTAATTGGATAGAAAAGTCTGCATTGTGGGCCAAGGGTGGTTGGTTATTGGGTTAAGAGTAAAAATAATTTAGATGTCGTTTCTTAATTGGACAGTTTATCCTTAAAAAGCCTTGTAGAGAGAGAGAGAGAGGGCTCCATTTTTAGCTTGTTAGCTTGAAGTGCTGTAGAACTCACGGCCTGTGAGGTTGTTATGTAGATAAGAATTAATAAACAGCTGTGTCGGAAAAAGAAATACCGTCTTGAGCATTTAATCCCCACCCTGGTAAAAAGAAGATAAAACTCAACACCCAGCTTTTTTATTTTATTTCCCAACAGCACAGGGCCACAGGACTTGCAAGGGCCCATCCAGATGTGCCTGGGCTGTGGTGGCACCCACCCCACTGCCAGGTTGCTGTGGCATTTGCTGAAACCCCCCATGGCCTGTCCAGCTGAACCTTGGGGGACAGAAGGAGAATTCCAGGGTGGTCACAGGAGACGAAGAAAAGGTTGGGGATTAGCAAATTTTTGCATAAAAATCTAAACTTTCTTATCTAAGAGGTTTCTCTGCATTAATTAGATAATTTGGCAGCAGGCTTAACATGACTGCGACTGGACTGAAAGTAACTGTAAATTTTTTGATCAATCTGTTATGATTTTAATTGCATTAACAATGAATTCTTATCACCGCTCACAAAGCATTCTCTTGCCAAAGCAAGGCTCCCACTTTAACATCCTTTCCCACCTTTCATCTTTATGTGGTAGGGCTACTTACCATCCTTTATTACATTACTGCTCTGCAGTCCCTTTCCCTTTTGCAAATCTCTGTTCTTTCCTGCTTAGAAAACTGGAAAACCAGTTTTCAATCAGCTCATACAAGACAATCATACTGCTTGTGCTTGTGAAAATAGCGGTGCCTGGAGGTAACTTTTAAAAATAATTCTAAAAAGAAGCATTCTTACATGGTTTCACGACATAACTTTTTTCAAGTTTTTTCATTTTTAAAGAAAAATGTGGGCTCATACTAATCCCGTGTCATAAGGAAAAGCATAATGATTTAGGAAAAAATTACTGAGAGATTCACTGCAATTACACCTATTTTATACACAAAGAAAAAGATATCAAAGTGCCAATGCTGAAAACTATAGCCTGCAGGAAAGACAATTTTAAATTTACTTGCAATGTTTAACATGATCACCAGTAAAAATATAAAAAAATAAATACCATCACAAACCAAAGTAACCCAGTTTTAATATTGTATCATATTTTGAGTCATTATTTTTGTGGTAAAAGTTAGCAGGCAAAATCATGACCCATTATAAACTTATTAGAGCCCAAGCCTAGGTGGCAAATGGGAATTTGTGATGCTTTATTCCTACAGATCATGCAGACTTCTCCACAGTGAGTCTGAATCTTCTGAAATGGAGCAAGTTCAGTGAAATTAAAGATTGGCTGGTTTATTTTGGCAAAGATTCTAGATTTTTTCCTCAAATGTGTCATAAAATTGCAAGAGCAACTTACAAAGTAAACCCTCCCTGTGTTTATAATCAAATATTACCCATACCCTTTTCCTTTACTTAGAAAACACTAATCCATTTTTTCCTCATATTAAAATCATATACATATCTAAGAACACTTGCAAAGAAATGAACCTTTTTTTTTTTAAAAAAAAAAAAGCTCTATGAAAGAAAATACTACATAAACTCTTACAAGTGTTTCTCTATGCACTGATTTACATCTATATTTAAGTGCAAGTTTCTTACTGAGCATGAACATACAATGCTGTATTTCTACCATCTAGAATTGGACATTTCAGTAGATGAAATACATTTTATTATGTAAGCTGACTAAAGTTTTTGAATCTAATTAATTTTTTACCAATTTATTAATCATCACATGTTCATATGATTGTTTTCTAGGTACCAATCTTCTGGTAAAGGCTGAATAATGAGCACACCACCTAAAGATCCCTCAGTTTAAAGAAGGATATTATGGAGCCCTCTCCATAAGGGATATGGGAAATTTCACAATCAGTTTAGGTTGATCAAGGTCATACAGCTGGGCAATGGTGCAATTAAACATAAATAAGACAGATAAGAGAGATATTATTATGAGATAACAAATGCCTCACAGGTATTGGCATATTCTGAAATCTGGAATAAACAAAAGAATATATCATAATTACAACATGTCATAAATGCAGGTTTATATTTAAAAAAAAAAAAAAAGAAAGAAAAAAACCAAAAAACAAACAAGCAAAACAAACCCCAGTAATATATCACAGAATTTTTACTTAAAGCAAATAATTAGTGTTTTTCATTAGAAGAGTCCTGAAAATATAACAATACTACCACCACCAAAATGAGTAATCAAACAAAGAGTATGCAAAGTATTTTCTTCATTTTCATGTACAAAAGGTATCAAATATTTGGTTTTGTTTAATATCTATCTGTTAAAATTTAAATTTTCAGCCTGGAGTAGGCCACAGTGCTTCAGAGCAACCAAGACAAGATTTTTTAGCCTGGATTTGTCCCAGTGGGGTATGATAAGTAATAAGTAATAAGAAATATTTTTGAAGCCAACAGGAGTTTGTTTTCAACTGATTTCTCCATAAACTAAGAATGCAATATTTTCTTAGTTTCAGTTACCCTCTACAACCAGACATTTCAGGAGATGAAGTACATTTAATTATGTAAACTGAGCAAAAGGTTATTCCATAACAGGTGGCATCATGCTCAGCATACAAAGATGAATGTCTGAGCTACTGTCCGCCCATGGGAACTGGTGAATGAATTCTTTGTTTTGCTTTGCTTTTGCATAGCCTTTGCTTTCCCTATTAAACTGTCTATAACAGCCCAGGGGCTTCTGCACTTTTATCCTCTTGATTTTTTTTCCCCAAACCAATGCAGAGCATGTGGTTGGATGGTGCTCAATTGTTGTCTGGGGTTAAACCACAAGCAGAGGGTGTCATGGCAAACCCATTTATTGGCCACATCAAGGTTGCATCAGTAGAAAACAGCTTAATTTGTCTCTTGGAACTCCTGTCTGTACAACAAAGAGAGTGCCAGCTTGTTCTTTTCTTCTCCCTTTTTTTTTTTTTTTTTTTTTTTTAATTTGCATTTTCTCTGAAATCAAAGCAGTTTCTCCTTCTCATGTCACAATACCAAAAGGCTCATCATCTTGAGACAATATACGTGTGAGACAGAATATATGGTTCACAAAGTGTTGTTTTAATAATTCATTCTCAGGTCGTCAAAGGGAAGCCAGGCTTTAGAAGTTCCTTTTTGTTGTCACTATAAAACAGGTAACGCTATACAGAAGAAGAGCAACCACTGGCTGGCCTCTCCTGAGCAGTGAACCAAGGCCTGTTTCTTGTTTATATGTATATATATTATATTTATATTTTATTAATTTAAATTATTTTTTTCAGGATTTTACCTGCAGTCCACCAAGTCAAGATTTATAATGGACTGCCCAGGATGGTGGTGGAGTCATTATCCCCAGAAGTACTGGAGAAATGACTCAGTGTAGTAGTTGGTGCTATTTAGTTGATATGTTGGTGCTTGGTCAAAGGTTGGGCTTGGTGACCTTGGAGGTTTTTTTCAGCCATAATGATTCTTGGAATCTGACCAGAACCTGATGAACAGCAGCACATCTACCATCAAGACTCCTAGGGCTGGTGTGTTCCCAGTGACAAATCACACCTTGGGGTGTGCAGCCACAGCCACGAACCTCTGCAAGGTTCTGTGCCCCTAAATGCCCAGTGTGAGCCAACGCCTCTCTCTCCTTCCAGCAGCAGGACAGCTTGGGACTGCTCAGGACCTCTTGGCCCAACAGCAGCTCTACAAAAGGATTGGAAAAAGGGCAGGCACCCTCCCACAGGGATGCTGGGCCAGCTGCTGCTGCTGGCACTGGAGGTTGGAGCAACCCCAGAGAGCTTCTGGTCAGAAGAATTAATGAGAGATTATGGCCCACAGTCTTCCTCACAACTGCTGCTGACGTGCCACAAATGCCATAAAAGCTGCTGCTCTTGGGGTAGCAAAGGAGGAATGTACTGAAACAAAAGAGACTTTTGATGTTGGTTCCCTGGGTAGACAGACCATTGTTGGCTGTGTTTGGGACACAGTTAGCAGAAGGCAAAAGGAGAAAGGAAAAAGCAGAAACAGCTGCAGCTTTTACTGCAGGAGCTCAGTCCTGCTGCAAATAAATAAGGAATTTTAAAAGACTAATAAGGAGAAAGGCTGGTGACATAAAATATAACAGTCAACTGGCTCAGCTTCCTCTTTTGAGCCATGGTTCTATCTTGATAATAAAAAGAAACTGTAAAATAAAATAAGCATTTTATTCTAGAACATGTGAGATCACATTCTAAAACATTTATAGAGAAGTGTTTAATTTTTAAGCATAAGGGTCCTAGGTTACTGAAAAAAAAAAAAAGCAACATTCAAAATGAGCAGATAAAGTATAGAAATGGCTGTTTCAGTGAACAGCGCTCTAGAAAATACAGCGTAGTGGTGACTAAGAAGTAGTTTTCTGCACCAGTACTTTAACAGCTCATCAGAGAGCTTTATTACCAGTTATAAAAAAAAAAAAAGAAAATTTTATTTTTTTAATGTAATGATACATTAACATAAACTTAACAGTCAGATTTTTATTCCCTATAAATTCATGTATTTTCTTATGAATATCTTATATTCCTGGGACCACTGAAAAGACAATCAGAAATAAAAAAGCTAGAGAGGCAAGGAAATTAATCTAAGTGGCAGTGTATGTGAGAAGGTAAAACAACAATTAACCAGTAAAAAACTCAACCTAAAACCATGACATCAAGTTACATTAGTGCATGTAAAAAGTAGGGAAAAACAGCACATAAAAAATTAATTTTGGATGTGGTCTAAAGCACACTGTGTTCTACAGAAAGATTTCATTTGACTTAAGTGGTCATTTATTCATATCCTAACAGTGAATATAATGGGGATCTTAACCTGCGTATATCATTCCAAACTATTTCACTAACTGGAAGTTGAGTAAAATCAAAAGGCATTATCAAAAAGTAAACACTAATTTAAGATTGACAAAACTTTTTTGAAACTGTAATTCTTTAGCCATTAAAAACATACAGGCTGAAAGGTATTTAGTAGTAAAGAGACCAATTAAGCTGGCTAACCCCTTTTAGGAAAAAGATTGTTTCCAATATCTTGGAATTGGAAGAAAAAAGCAAGTACAGTTTACTCCATGGGGTTTTTTTGCCAGCTGTGTGAGGAAAAATTCAAACTTGGTCCAATTAAAGTCATTTAAGTAATTTGCTTTTACTGGTTTTTACATATTTGTTCCTGATTTTCTAAGAAACCTGTGTACACAGTTGGAAGGAATATTTTTTCTGTTTAAGGGATTGCAAGCTACAAAAACCCACAGGTTTTAAGTTTTGCAGTGCATACGGATTGTACCTGAATTTTTCTGTTATTTTAAAAACTTGTATTAGCAGAGAAAAAGCTGGTCATATACGTTTGACTTATTTGCAAGCCACTGAGACTTGATGAATTTTCGTGCTGAACAGGGGGAGCAAAAAAAGGCATGAATACTCAGCAGGAAGCGAAATCTCCAAACAATTCCAACGATCCAAGATCTGTTGTTCCTCAAGGAATGCAACTTCAGCTTGTCCAGCTTCAGTAACTAAGGTAGAAAAGTCCCACTCAGTTTCAACAAAATACTGAACTGAAAAGAAAAAAGTCTGTTATCATTTTTAATTGCTTGGCAATTTATTTGTTTACACACCTAAAAGATTCCTATTCTAATTTCACTGTTAAAATTCAGATCTGAAGGCATCCCATCAGTCACACCAAGCATAAGCTCATGAAGATCCTGCAAGCTGGGAATAAATGCTTTGAAAGTCAATGTGTTGCATTCGGGTTTCCAAGGATATTGTGATATGAGACTTCAGATCCAAGGTAGATAAAACACTTCAAAGAGTGAGATTAGATTTATACCCAGCACCTAGGGACTTCCTCTTTAGGTAAAAATCAATTGTTCTTAATCAAATATCCTTATGTACTGCATAATTTTAATAAAGAATAAATAAGTACATCTATTTTTTTGGTAATGAAAAGCACTCTAAAATGAATGATTCCTTTTGCCATTGAAATATGCAAACTAACAAAATTAAACACTATCAAGGATGCCATTATGTAGCAGTGTGGAAGTATTTTCCCCTACTAATGCCACTTCACAAGATAAAAATTTGCCTCAATACATTCAACATCGATATCCACAGGGACTGCAGCACATACTTCAAGGCCAGACTCCTCTCTTGGTACAATTTTCTATGTTTTCTAATGAGATTATGTTGGCTGGAACCCTTAAATTCTATGTTGCAGAGCATGGCTCACTCATTATAAACCCTCACAACACCTAAGGAACTATAATTTTCTTGATCTAGGATACTTATTATGTCCTTAAAATTGTGCTGGGTTACAAATTTGTGTACTATTCAAATAGTTTTAGTGGCCTTTAAAAAAAAAAAAAATGCAAATAAATTTTGTAAAAAATACATAGACCTCTATCTTCTATAAATGGGCAAAACAAAATCATCATAGCAATTCTAAATTAGCAATAATGATATATATAAAGATAGGCTTTCCAAGTTACCTGTCATGGCTTTCAGAAAAATGTTGTGGGTTTTTTGTGGCAGCTCAGTCCCATGCAGATGCTAACTCACTTCCTCACAGAGGGATGGGGTGTGTAGAAGTCAGAAAACTAATGTGATACAAAGACAGGTAAATAGTTAAAAAACTGCACAGACAAGTGAGGCAAAGCAAAGGATTTATTCACTGCTTCTCACCAGCAGGCAGGGGTTCAGTCATCCCCAGAAAAGTGGGGCTCCATCACACACAGCAGTGATTTTGAAAGGCAGATGTCATTACTGCCAGCATCTCCTCTTCTTCTTCACCAGCTTTTATTGCCGAGCATGGTACGGGATATTCCCTGGGTCTGTTGGGGTCAGCTGTCCTGATTCTGTCCCTCCAAACTTTTGTGCACCCCCAGTCCATTCACTGGTGGATGGCTTAAAAGGCCTTGACTGTGCAAGCTCTGCTCAGCAAAAAATAAATCATCCCTGTGTTATCAACACTGCTTCCAGCTCAAATTAAAACACACAGCCCCATACCAGCCACTGTGTGGAAAAATAACTCATTCCCAGTCAAAACCAGCATAACTTAGAAAAAGAAAAATTATTCTGGTAAATAACACATATCTTCTTAACTGTAATGAAATTTATTTTCCCCTGTAACAACAACAGCAACAAGAAGTTACAGAAAAACAGACAAGGAAATTAAATCCAAAAGTTATGCTAAACATAATTAACGTTGTGACATAAACTGACAAAAGCCAGGAAATTGAAACCTAAGGCTGACACTATCTATAATGCTCTCTGTTTTTCCTTGACATGACTTAAAACCAGAGTTATAGCCTTAACTTTAAATTTCCTGTCTGTTGTCAGTTTATTTCACAACCTTCATGTTCCTTAAACATAGGCTGAGTTTAATTGTATATTACCCTTTGATTGAAATGAGAATCAACAATAAACTCAGAACCTTTTGAAAATAGTTTTGGAAAAAAAAACCTGCATGAGTTTTAAGTTGTTCATGTCTTGCATTTGATGTTCACCACATGTTTTCTTCAAATGAAAGATAGCAGTAAATGTTAATTTCCTACTAAATTGTGAAAGCAAACATTTTCTGTCTTCAAACAGATATTTCATTTATAAACTATACATGATCAAAATGAATCTCTAGGAGAAAACAGCAAAATCAATTTTTGTCTGAGAAATTGTTTTTCTTTACCATCATTATTTATTGCATCTGTAGATCTACCCTACCTCATATTATAGTTTTATTTTTTGATGCAGGGCAAATAGCTGATGGTAAATGCCTCTGTGGAGTTTAAAATATGACTGTAAATGTTCTGCTTGGGCCTCAGTTTCTTTGTATAAATAAGATCCAAACTTTCAAGCAAAAATTATTACTGTTGCAACAATTCAAAGCTGCAGAAGAAGAAACACGTTTCCAAACATCAGGAGTTTCAAGCCCTACAAAAATTCAAGAATGTGTTGATAATATATTATATTTCCTTCAGAGAACTAGAAAAAGCAAGATCAAATTAATTCCTAACATATATTTTAACATCCCATTTTTTTCCAAAGGCTTAAGATTTTCCCATCTCTTTGAAGATATCAGGTTAACACACAGAAATGATAATTTAAAGATAAGGAACATAACTTTGTTGAGCTACACTACAGACTACATTTACAACTCTTTTGTACAGGTATATATATTTTCTAAAAAAATCTCATAAAAATTTTAAGTATACTGATGCAACGTAATCTTTATTTACTGTCAAAAAATTTACTTTCCATTTTAAAAGTAGTATAAAGTAACAAAGCAGTGATATTGTCTGTGTAAGAGAAAGAAATCAGCTGAAGGGATGTTATTAGTTTCAATTCAGCCAGTGAATAGATAGGAAATAGCATATTAGAAATCTCTTTCTGCAAGCTGGTGGCATTGCATATGAGGAAGCAGGATTATTTCATATATGATTAAAGGGACACATTTATTCAGTGAATTCATTGGAATTACACCAAGAATCTTCTTTGAGAATAATTTTACCTGGTGGTGCAGATCATTCTCTGGTATAAATCCCTCAGGCTTCTTTGATTTGATTTATGAGCCCTAGGAATGGGGCCCATTGTTCCAAAAGAGCAAAAATTTTGTTCCTCAGGAAGAACTGCCAAGAAAAGCAAAGGAACCTTAATTGTAGCATTTGATAAATTCATATTTTCTCTAAATTTATTTATATAGTCAATCCTTTTTAAATAAACATTTTCTGAATGCCTAAAGAATGTTATACATATTTTAAACACTGTCCTACTACATGCAATAGGGTGCAATAAATTAATATCTTTCCTGAGGGGGGGGGGGAAAAAAACCCCAAAAAACTCTTTGACCTTAAGGCAAATTCATTCATATCAAATCTCTGCGCACCCAAAGGACTCCTCCACACAAGGTGTGTCTAATAAGGAGGCAAGTTTAACAAGGTGGTCCAGGGTTCAGCTACCCCAAGCACACCTAGAGCCAAAGACGAGTCTCTGTAAATCACCTCGTTAGCCAAATGAACATACGTGCCATTTGGCCTGGGCCTGGCTCCTGGATTCCAGGACATTTCACACTCTCAGAAGAGGATCAGGAGCAGAGTAAGTGAAGAAATAAATTAGGAAACAATGAAGTGAGCTGTCTCTGGGCTCGTTTGTGCTCGCAGCATAAACTCTGTGCTGTGGCAGACCCGTGGCCAAGGGGGAAGGATGATACTGGCCAGTGTAAACACTGAACCTGCCTCTCAGGCTGCCTGGAGCATCAGTGGAGAAACAGAAACATCAGCAGCACTCCTCATGCACAGGAATCTTCAAAACAAGTTAGCTGGCTTACTAAAGGTGGCAGCTCATCTCTTTTGTCTTAAAGGCAGGTCAAGGTGCCAAGCTAAGATGCATATGATACAAATCCCACCTTAGGTGACTGAAAACGTACTTTTTTTCCTGCCTCCTCTAAATGCAGGTAATGTAAAATTGAGCGTGCAGAATTTTTGCCTGTTTCTCTCTTCTGGTTTTATCTTTCAAAGTCGTGTTCTTTGATACATATCATAGGAAGACTCCAGCTCTTTGTCTAAGTTCTACCTTTGTGGAAACTGATATGGGTGCAGATTAAGCGAATGGCTCATTTCAAATAGGAGCTGCAGTATATGAGAACAGGCCTTCTCCAGTCTGAAAAACAGAGTTACCTTTGATTTTGCATTAAAGTCATGACTGATTTATATGTGAAACCTATGCTTTTTCTCCCTACAGGCTGCTGGTTGGTTGGATAACTTACTCTTTCACCATTTTTGCAAATCTTGCATGTGCAGTAAAGGTTTTTTGGCAATAGTTTAGAGACTTCCTCCCCCAGAATTTCTTATGAACTCCATCTGGCCAGAATGAAGGAATCTAAGTTGAACAGTACATCAAATCCCCAAGTGATATACTCCTAAATCCATTGTTTCTTGTAATGTTTCAAAGAATTATGTTTGAGTAAGGAAATTGAGGGCTTAGTAATGTATTGATAATTAACACAGCAGATGTTGCATAAGTGTAGGCTGCAATAGCATTTCTGTCTGAAAAGAGAATGAGTATATTAAGCAAGAATAGAAACATTTCAGTGGCACTATTTTAGGGATTTTTTAAATAGTTCAGTCTTATAAACAGCTGATTTCATGTCTGAAAGGAAAATATCTAACTGTCTTCAAAGTCTGCTCTTTGAGGGGTTTTTTTTGTTTGTTCTCTCTTTTTTTTTTTTTTTTTCCTTCCCTGTCTAATTTCATTTAAGTTCAAAATGAATCCATATTTTCTGTGATTTATTGAGTAACATTGTAAGAAAGGCAAGACAGTTACCTCGGGCAAACCATATGTAGTGAACAGGTTCCAGAGACATTTTATTGCTTTCTACCAGTGGTAGGTTAGCACTGGCAGGCTTCCTTCTGAATAGGTTACAACTGCTATCAGATACATCTGTTCAGCATTTTAGTGCGAAGGGAATGTCATGCCAAAACAATGCTGAACTTGGATTGCCCATTTCCTGAGATTACTGCTCTCAAAAAGTTCACATAAAGTCTTTGTCTCTGTAATTTTAACATCTGACAAACAAAACCTGAAACAATATTTCAATTTCATGCATTATTCGTAAACTTCTGCAGAAAATATAACTATAATTAGTATAACCACTATCACTGCCAGAAGAGAAAAGAGATTCCAGAAATCATTTATGCTGGTTAATTTGCAGGATTTTTTGTTGTTGTTATTTTATTTTAATGAGGAAAGCCTACTTTACTATGTTCTAACCTTGACAGATAGATCTTTCTTGTCAATTGTTTTATCCTTTCTTAATGAAGAAATCAATATAATGATTTTATATCATAAAGCTTAGCCATTTTCAATGATGTTTTTACAGGGATTTTTCTTGCAACTGACAGTCTTAATAGAGACTTTCTACTCTGTTTCCAAAATGCAAGCCTGTGCAGCCTTATCATATACACCCCAGACAGTTCTCAGGTGATGAGACAGCAACAACAAAAAAATCACAGTACAGAAAATCATCTGTAGATCTGCACATTAAAAATCAATTTCATGACATTTGTCTTCCTGAATGTTAATGTTGTTCAATATCTCTAGATGAGCACAACAAGGAGAGGCTACTCTGAGACGTGATGGAGGTGAAGCCTGTAACTGAGCATCATGATAAATGTCAGCTCTGGAACACGTCCTCACACAGCCTTTTGCTTTCATTTCTGCGGATTCAGTGGTGCAACAGAAAAGTGTTGGGATCTGCATTCACGGCTCAAATAATTCATGCAACAATTTCTAGCACCCCGTAATAATTTTTCCAAAATTAGCTTTGCAAAGCACAGCTAAATCTTTGGGTTTTGACTGTGTGGGTACTCACTGCTGTGGTACAGGTTCTCCAATCCAGATGGTCAGGTAAATGTTCATTCAGTGATAAATGCTCAGCCTTGTCACTGGCCATGGCTGGGGACATGGAGCTGTGGAGCTGGTAAGGCCCTGCACATGGGAAATCATGAAATCCCTTCCCTCTCTTGTGCCAACTGCACTTCTCAGCTTGGGGTCACCTGCAAACTTGCTGAGGGTGCACTGGATGTCACTATGTCATTGACAAGGACATCAAGGAACCCTGGGGGACATCACTCCTCGCCAGCCTCAGCCTGGACACAGACACATTGACCATGGTCTCTGGCTGCATCCATCCAGCCAATGTGCAAAATGCTCAGAAAATGAGACAGAAAACAGCTGAGGAATGATCAGAGCAACAGCCTTACTTTCATATTTCTGCCTTAATCCTGTGTCTAAACAGAAGTGAACTGGTGACTGAAGTAGATGAAAAAATTCCTTTTAGGTAAGGCTGAGCCCTTTTTCAAGGCACAACACACTTGTTTCATCAGTGTTTTCAATGTTAAATTTAACACTGGAGAACAAGGAACACCACTCACTTTTATAGAGATGAGAAGATTTCTACATTTCTGTCTCCATCAGAGATTGAGCATGACACTTAGAGTTATCTCTTGTTATTCCTCTGTACCAGATTTTCTTGGAAGGGTGGGAAATATATGACATGGCAAGAAATATCAAATTTATATATTATTTCTTATTTATACCACTTTTAATAGTCAACTAATGAGGTTTGATGAAGACAGTACTTATTTGTCTTATTGGTCTTTCAGAGATACAAGAAGGACCATAATCACTGTTAGTGCAACATTTTTTATTCCTATGAAAATTTCCAGCTCACTCTGCTTAAAGGAAATTTTTGTGATCCAAAGATTCAACAGCTCCATAACAACTCCAATTAAACATCAACTCTTCTCAAAAATGTTCTGCTAGCCCAGATGTGTGTGTGATGATGTGTATATGCTGGAACACCTGACAGAGTTTCCATCATGCTTGGAAATGAAGCCTGAAGTTTACAACCCCTCAAACTCTCAAAAGCCAGGGACAAGCTATTTATGTCCTGAAAGAGCAACAGGAATTGAACAATCTTCTTTTCCAATTTCACCTACATAATGTAAACAGGAAGCCAAAGTCAGTTTTATCTGAATTCTACACTAAATCCTTCCCACTTTCCTCTTCTTGCCATATAAAATTTCTCAAGATAATACCCACAACTAATGCATAGAGAAGACTCACTTTTAAATAGAATTTTCTTTGTTCTTTTCAGAGATAATAACATTTCTGTACTAAATAATTTTTAATTTCCATAGGCCTCTAGAGAAGCAAAGTAGAAAATTCTACATGATGTATTTAGTGTGCCATTCCAATAATAGCAATCAATCGATTAAGCAAAGGACAGGGTCCAGAAAGTTACTAAGATTACGGTGACAGAAGCATCCTATTGTTTTCTTCATGGAAAACATGTATTCTTTATGGACAACAGTATGTATTATCCTAGTCTTATGAAGTAGCTGAGATGATGATTTATGTCCATCTCTGTTATGTGTTTAAAAGGTGTTTTGCTTGACAACTAGAATTCTTAAATCTGATTTAGTCGTCACAGCATTTGGCAGAACCACTGCAGCTGATCCATGTGAAATAAGGGCTTAGAACACATTTCTTAGAGCAGATTTCTAATGAATTGACTGATATCTGAGCAAACTCAGTGACTTGAATTTCTTTACCGCCATGACAATATGTAACTTCTCATTCCACTATCCAATGGAGTCAAAGCTGGAACCATCTTTTTTCCGCCGTATAAGTAAATATCACTCTCTGAATCAGGGATGACAATACCTGTTTAATCATAACCCCTGAAAAGCTCAAATTCAGTCTACTTCTATTGCAGTTGACGAAATATCCAGGAAGGAGATTGTTTTTTGCTTTCCTGTGAGAAATTACCCACAAATTCTCCAACACTATAATTACTGGCAAAATCACTCAAAGGAATTCACACCTTCAGCTTCTTTCTAAGCAGTGAAACTCAAAGCTGATATTAAGGGAAGCACACTAAGCAGACATTTAAATCATAAAGAAATCACTTGTGTTTAAGCTTATACCTTTGTATAATAATAATATAATATTATCCTGAATGCTTAATTTCTGCACGTCTTGGCCTCGGATTTTCATTAGGTCAGGACCTGCAAATATTTCACAGTCAGTTTTGCACTGCCCAATACAGCTCCTAATTGGTGGCACTCACCCATATTCTAGTCCAGAGTAACTCTCACTCATAAAGCTGGGATGAAAACCAGACCATGCTCCACCGTCAGCTACACAATTGTTCATAAGTGAAGGGACAGCGACACTGTACTGCAGCCCCACACTAGATGGGCGCAGTAAAACACAGATGTTACCCTGAATCCAAACCACTCAATGCTGTAAGTAGCCCCCCTAAAAGAAACTAACCCAAAAAGCCTCAAAATGCAATAAAAAAAATGATATTAGAATGGTGGAAATGACATAGTAATCAATGCATTACTGTACATTGATTCATGCTGGAAAATACATAGGTGTTCTACCCTGACTGCAAACTCTGGGAAATGTAGATTTTTGTTTGTTTTGTGGGAAATTTAGGAAAGGTTTTATCTTTTGCATTACAAGCTGAAAACCTTTCCATGGCGGCAGAGGACTATTTGGCAACAGCACACTCTAAATTTTACGTTTAAATGCCGGATCTGTTGAAAGTTCAGTCTTGTGCATTGAGGAAGGAAGTAATAAATTCTATATATGACCAGGCACAGACCTAGTGTCCTATAGGGCAGTCTGATTTATTGTATATATTTTTGATTTTTGTCTTTTCATAAACAGTGATTATCTTAATGTTAAGCAGAACGCTTTGTGAGTGAAACACATCAACTGACGGGAGGCTGCTCTAATCTCAGCCACTGGACAAGCTGTTAATAGATGTTCAAGTCTCAGTGTAGCCATATTCACTTTCCCTTGCTAAGTATAAACCTGTTTGGCATTCACTGCAGCTGGTGTTACTAGAATGACGTTAATGATAGTTTATCTGCTTCCCACTCTTGCATAGCTCAGTACGTATATTTAAATCAATGATGCCAAAAAGAAAATTATACAATGTATCCCAGGTCAAAAATTAATATTCAGTTCTGGCATCACTCACCTGAACATGGAAAAATATTCCACCCTTTGGCAGACGCAACTGTTGTCATAAACTCTCATACAGATGCCTTCATTATTTTCTCAGTCATTGACTTTTATTCCATAACAAAAACGTTTTCTGCTTGTGCAAATAAGAGGTTGATTTTGTTGCTTTTCTTTCCCCTCCTCTTTAATAGTAAAACTAACTTGTTGCCTTATAGACTATAGTACTTACAGTGATTTGATTTTCATTATTAATTTCAACAACCCTGAACATTCTCATGAACTCCGGGACCACTTAGTATTTGTTGAGAGCTGCCCTCTGTTTCCTCCAGCTCAGTTTCCCTACTTTCAGTCTTCCCTCTCTTAAGAAATGAGGAGTTTCTCACTCACCTCAATGCCCTGTGACTGGCAGAACTTCCCACTTCCACAACAGAATCCCTCTTCAGCATCTCAACTAGCTCTACACCATCAAATGAGGAATTAATTAAAAAAAAATAAATGTTTGGCATTAAACTGGATTATCATGTTAATTTTGGTGATATACAGAATTCTTTCAATAATGTAGTAATGCCATCATTACTGGATAAACACACAGAAGGCATGAATAGAAAATGAGTTTTCTAGGTGTCTCCTTCTTTGCAGTGCTACTTCAGGTCCAGGACATCACAGAGCTGACCCATCCAAGTGGACAGAAGTGTTTGATGAGGGCTGAGCTTCATAACCAGGCACTTCCTCCATTTGAAATTGTGCTGAACTTGGTACAGAACCCGAAATAGTCCATGAAACACCACTACTTTGACACCCAATTTGAATCATGAGGCCAATATCCAAATAAATAAAACAATGGGGAAAGAAATAGATTAATTTTCTCAATTCAAATTGTTAGACTGGAGGAACTGTTGTCAGTCCTCTTCTGGACGAAATGCAGACCCACCTGTTAGTTCCACACCTCCTGTACAAGTATCCATAGAGAGAGACGACTGAGTCATTAGCGCTGCACCACTGATAGGACCTGAGCTTAAATATCATCATTTAATTCATGAGAAAAATGCAAAAAATCAGTCATCAAAGCACTAAAGATATCTCTCTACAATATAAACGCAGCGTTACATGCCCTACCATGTATTTAATATTAATCTTATGCCCGTAAGGTCCCTAAAAGAAAAAAAAACCACAAACAACAAAAAACAACAACAAAAACCCCAAAACAAAACAAAACAAACAAACAAAAAAACAAAAAGCAAAAAAAAATTTGTACCATTTACAATTGTCATTTTTATATAACCCTCCTACATTCTATTTCAATTTCAATTTTAATTACATCCCCAATACACAAGAAAGCTGCAGAGTTACAACAATTTATTTACAAAAGACAAGTATATGAAAATATGTATTTAAGTATAGCAGTTTATCAAGTTTTTTGCTCAATCAACTTGCTGAAATTAATAATATTATGCAATGCAGTGGGAAAAAAAAAAAAAAAAATCCCACCATGATTGATTACCAAGAAAAAAAAGACAAAGAAACACATAATTGCATCCATACTGGTAAATTTTCATGACAATTTTGCAAGACTGTGTTATGCAGTAATATTAAAACAATTCATAGTAAATCAATTTCCTATTGTTCCCATTAAATTTAGAGCTGACTGAAGCCAAATATTTTCTTGACTTACATGTAATGACATACTGGATGACAAGGATTTAATAATTTTTTATAAATACATACACCACCATGAATATTCACTATTTATCTACTGTATGTGTTCCACTATTGCAAAAGAAATTTTATTTACCTTCAACTGTAAAATTTGCATTTAAAAAGATAATTAGATGGATTATAAGCCATAAAGTGAAAAGAATATTAAAATCTGGTTTTTGGTTGTGTATCTCTACCCAAGTAAACTTGAGCAAGACAGCTTTTCTAATACTAATTCCTTACTGTTCTTCCCTTCTTTCTCTCAAATGTCTGTCTCTCTCCTCAAATACAGTATAGTACCACATGTTTAATTCAAAATTATTTTGTTTCACCTAAAAATTGATAAAGATTAATTTGCCTCCACTGCTTTTCTAATACTAATTCCTTACTGTTCTTCCCTTCTTTCTCTCAAATGTCTATCTCTCTCCTCAAATACAGTATAGTACCACATGTTTAATTCAAAATTATTTTGTTTCACCTAAAAATTGATAAAGATTAATTTGCCTCCACTTTAAATTGCACCTTCTCTAAGTTCTGGTATTCATTTTTTGGGAAAAAAAGCTTTCAATTTTTATTTAAAATATCCAGTCTTGTGTAGCCCTAATTAAACAATTGAAATTGAATGTGAGAAAACTCATGGTAAGCATCAATATAACAAAATACAAAAAGTACAAATTTATACAGGGATGTAGAGTATCAAATAGTTTATCACGAAAATGCATCCTTTGAATGACATTTGGAGTCTGGGATTCCAGCCAAAGGGAAAAGGCTTTTAGGTTATGTTGTTTCAAGATCAAAAGATCAAAAGTTTTTTTATAATTTATCAAGTAAGAGCCAACATATTTACAGTGTGGTTTTTCTTGTCCTTTCAACCTTCAAGAAAATATTAAGCCAAAAGACAACAAGAACAGTCTGGAAAAAATGTCTAATGTAATAAGTATATTAGAGAAATCAAAATACTTTATAATATTTATTTTACTGAATTATTTTGTACATTATTAGAAAATAGGTAGCTCAAGCACACTGTGGTGCCTTGATAATTTATTATATTTCTATTCAGAGAGGCACCTTTAGGAGTGCTAATGCAGCTAAGTATATGGGGGTAATTAATTTTATGTCATACAGCATTCTTTTCATCTTGAAAAGAGCAACATGAAAAATAAAATAAAATGTGCAGATGCATGAAACTCAGGTCTACTTTTGTGGCTTGACTGGGCTGGACTTCTGTATCCTTTTTACTTTTATACATTAGTTCATGTGGTTATGCTCAATGCAAATAAAACACAAAAGGAATTTAAGACCACTTATTCTATCATATGTTTCCAAGATAACTCCAAAATCCATGCTAGCATGGGTGAATGAGGATTTCATTATTTTTGGGGGGGTCTGTTTTCGCACATTTGTTCTTTAGCAGACTGAGGAGTGCTCTGTTCAAGGTTCATATTCCTCCGCCCAAAATTTATTTATATGTACCTGTGCTTAGTTTAACCTACTCTCTTGAAGGCTAGACTTTCTTGACAGTGAAGAAATCATCAGCCAGCAAGATCCAACATTCCTTTTAGACACAATAGCAAAGTCAAGAGAAGTCTTGGTCTTAAAACAAAAAAAAACCAACAATGGTTAGCGTAATACCATTTTTAATAATTACAAGAGCTTTCAAGAAAATAACTAGGCTAGAAAGAAAAAAAACTACTAGTAACTTTTTTGTATCAGCACATGTGCTACAGTGGTTTTAAATATCTTCTTTTGCTAGTTACCATCATTTTTCTCCCTAGCAGCCTATTCTTGTCAGTCAAGAATATGCTGGTTTCCTTTGTACCTGATGGCAAGGCTGAAGGCTAAAGCTGAGAATCAGCCATAGGAAATGATACAAGGGCTGGGGCTTGAACAAAAGGGAACCTGCTGTGGCCACTTTGCCATTTCTTGTGAGCAAAGGCGGTCATGTACACCGCACAGAGCAAGAATACACCATTTCCATACAGGATTGGAGTGTTTCAAATGGACAGCTCAGGAACAAGTGCTGTGATCTGATCCCGACTCTCTTGGGGGTTGAGCAAATTCTCCATCCGTGGTGAAGCAGCTCCAAACACAGATTTCCTTATGTGTTAAAGTTTTAGGCTCTCAGGTTTGAAGTGTAAATGAGGGTCCACAGGAGTGATCAAGGAGGTGCTGAGTCTTTCACAAACTACTCTGTTTCTACTTTCTCTCTTTCCTGCCCAAACTCCTTTTGGATCTCAGAAGTCGGATGATGGCGACTTCTGCATTTAGAATGAGCATCAAGCACTAATGAGACATAATAATACGTATTTTGCATATTTTACTCGGATTTATCTTTTTTATCCATGCCTGTATATTTTAAAATAAGATGCTGATCTGAAAAACAAGTTCACAGTGAAGATAATTATGATAGGTTTTTAAACATCAATCCTTTACAGGTAGGTTTGGAAAAAGATTTCTCCCTGCAGTACTGTCTTTACCTTGACAGCAGGCTCTAATTCTTCATGTGTCATTGTCACTTACGTTAATGAAATCCCTACCAGTGCTTTTTTATCTTCAATATATGTGTGCAGAATAAAACACCAGCATACCTGGAATTTTAATTTAGAGGTACAGATTAGCCCATTTATGCCAGATGATGACATCAAATCAGTCTATTAAAAACACAGGATTTACTTGCCCTAACCCTAGGATATCAGAAAACATATCTCAGGTTTTAGGCTGCATTCATTTAAATCCTAGTTCAGTAATTTTTAAACGGCATGGCCATTTAGCCATGCCTCAGGCTGGCAAAACCAAGGTTTGCAAAATTCAACTCTGTGTTAAGAGATGTTATAGAGCTATCAGAACTCTGGCCACTGTTCTTACAGTTCTGTTGGAGCAAGACCAGCCTTTGCAAAAACAAACAAACAAACACGATTTTGGCTGTACATTCACAGATTGGACATCTGAGGGTGAAATGAAATGAGCTGCAGTGCTGGAGAGCAACTGAGGAGTACTAAAATACTTGGATTTTGCTCAAAGCCTCTCTGTGTTATTTTATACGTGCATGGGAGACCCCACGTCATGCTGGAATACAGTGAATAAATATCTGAAATACCTGGTTCGCAAAACATATCTCCTGCCACATAATATAAATACAAATATATATATATATATATATATGTATACACACACACATTTACTTATATATATACACCAGCTGATCTATTTAGCCAAGGAGGAGAAACTTGAAGGGAAAAACTTCACTAAAAAGAATCACATCCTGCCATCTCATGTTTCATTTAAACTTTGATATCTGACACTTCTGTGCTTTACTTGAAATAAAACCCCAACCAAACAGAATTACTGAAGCCCTTTTAGACCTTGTTAGGTTTTTTAAAATGTCATTCTAAAGGGTAAAAGACAAACAGGGTTATTGACTAGTGAATGTACTGCTCTGTGTCTTTGTTGAATCATTTTTAGTCTTTTAGTTACAGTCCCTCTGGTATCTGTGTTTAGTATTAACTCAGAATTAGTGACAGATACACTCACCAGGTTTAAAAAAAATGCCACAGCCTGAATCAGAGAATCATTTCGTGCTCACTCTTTATGTGCAAGCAGATGAATCAAGCCTAGTAGTAAAATGGACTGATGTCTGATAGACAGAAAAGGAACTATCTATTCTACCTGTAAATGTAAAAAATACCTACTCATACTAAAATAAAAAAAAAAAAGAAAAGAAAAGGCATTTTAAAGAATAGTTAAGTTCCACAATGCTAAAAATAAGACATTCTTCTTCCACAGGTAATTCTTTGTTCTTTTTTGTATTTATTTTCTAATATTGGAAATTGTATTTTGAGAATGTATAAGAACTAAATAAAAAAAAAAGTAGGACTAGAAAGAATTGTTTGGAATTTTCATTCTATCTAAAAAACATCAACATGCACACAAACAAACAAACAAACACAGACCACTTGATGTTTGGCATGAGGAATCTATGAAAATAGTGAGAAGATTAGCAGGTATTCTAACTTTTTGCTTTATTAAAGTAGTGTTCTACTTTTTACTCCTCTGTTATGCTCCTTTTTTTTCAGCTCCAATATTCAATTTATCCAAAATACTTACAGTGCCCATGTGTGTCTGAACTTTTCAGATGGGATCAGAGATGGATGATGCCTTCTCTGCCATATCTCCGATATATTGATGTCTAGATCTAAAACCTCATTAAATAAGCTGTAATAGACAGGTATCTAAAATTCTACCAGAATATATATATATTCTGTGCAGTGTTTGCCGTTTTTGAGGTGTGCTGGAGACCTAATTTAACTAGAAACTTCTCCTATCCGAGCAACTTTTATAGAAAATAAGCAACAAGGAAGCATCTTTCACCAACTTAGAACCTGATTCCATTTGCCAGGTACTTACATTTGAGAACAAAGTGAGAAAAACCTCCATAAAGGGGCTCTGGAGCATCTGATCTAGCCAAAGAATACTGGCTAGAGAGCAGGGAGACACGTGCCATGGATTACAGAGGAAGCTCTTGCAGAATTTAGGTCTCGAAATATAGGAACAACCTTAGGAAGCAAAGGTCTGTATAAAAAAAACACATGAAAGTTACTTTTATTTGTACAGATTCTGGACTTAATCCTGTTGAGCTGGCAACTTAAGTTATGACATCCTCCCTACAAAAACAGCTGCTAATTTTTTTTGCTTTCCCCCTTCCTGATGAACAAGGTAGATTTATTCCCCAAAACCAAAACCCAGCATTGTGGAGGTTGATATGGATTGACTCTGACAATTCAGCTAGGCTTTGCTCAATTGGGAAAATGGAGGTAAGCCTGATTTTTGAATCTATTGGATGACCTGTAGTTTCTTCTGCCAGCTAGTATTACACTTCACTGGCTTCAACACCTAGGCAACAGTTTTCCCTTTTTTTTTTTTTTTTTTTTTTTTTTTTTTTTTTTTTTTTTTTTTTTTTTTTTTTTTTTTTTTAATTTGGTTTGGTTTTGTCTTGGACAGCTGCTAAAGCCTTGCCTAAAACCTTTATCTAAGGTGACAAAGAGTGAAAGGACAAGTTTTAAAATACACTTAAATAAGATCAGAGGAGATATTCACTTTGAAACATTAATATATCAACTCATAACCATTTACTGAGGTTCTTATGGTATTTTTAATCTCTAAAGTCTAATAAAATTAAACCTTGCATTTCTGTTGGCACAAGATCCAGCAGTAAAAATAACACTGTACATTGAGGTGTCCTTTCTCCTTTTTCCAGCTTATAAAGGGGGAAGGGAAGGAGCCTTAGTTCTTTAAGGGAATTACAGAGTTTAAAAACCTAACTCAAACAAACCAGATCTCCAGAGCAGCAACTTCCTCTGGCTGTTTGTCAAAAGCCTGAACAGCTATTCGAGGTCAAAATAGTGTGGTAGGAAGGGATTTACTTTTTTTGTGTATATAGGAATGGATGTTTAAGTTCATGGTCCAGACTTTTTCATTACATCTGCAGTACCTCTGGCAAAGAAAACAACGTGGTCTTTTTCACATTTTATATGACCATGTAGATACATTTCAATAAACTAGTGTTTACAAGCAGGCAGTAAAATACTAGGAAAACAATGTTAATAACTGTCCAGATATCAGATTCTATATTAAATCCTTAGTTATTACAGCTTGCTGTGGAAACACAGCAGTTTAACTGTTGAGTATTAAACAGTTTGCGGTGTGCTATAAATTTCAGATGCGTTTACATTATATAGTGCTGTGCAAATCATAATCTGAAAGTCAGCTTCATTTGTGCAATGTGTGCTTCAGTAGAAGAAAAACAGTTCAAGCATGTTTCTTCCCATTTTATAAGGATTTTAAGGGATTATTTAACTTGAATGAAAAGCAGCTTCTAATGAAATTTGAGCTATAGCATGAAGCAAGGATCACAAGCAATACCTGAGCTGGCTAAGCACTTAGTAAAACTCTCAGGTTTATGATCAATTTCAATATTTTTTTTTAACATTCCATTTGGGAGGGCACAATACTACACTGCCTTATGAAGTACATGGAGCAATAACATCACATAAATCAGTTAACCTGGTTGTGTGTTCAGGGATTTGAATTCATTCAGGTCTCAGCTACTGATGATTTCAATACACAAACACTCCCGCCAGCAAGGTGGCCTTGTTTCCTTTTTCCTTAGGGAAGAAGCACCTTCCTTCAAGACAAAAGATGAAAAAAATCTAGTTTCTATGGGAAGCACAGGGAGGACTAAGCTGATATTGCTTTAATAAAGGTAAGCTCAAAGAAAAAAAAAAGCAACTTACAGGTATTGCTCTGCCTGTTGCAAAGATGGAGAGTGTAAAAGAGTACTTTTCTCCAGCAAGCATAGAGCATTCTATATTTTCTTCTGACAAAATCTGACATCCCTCAAGTTCTGGAGCAGGAAAAAAAAAAAAAAGGAATAATAACCAAAATAAATAAAATAATAAGAACAAATAAAAGGAAAGGAAAAAAACCCCCACAAAACAGAGAGAGAGGTAGATAGGGAGGAAAAAATAAGAACACCCCAAAATAACAGGAAAAAAAGGGAAAAACACAAAACAAAACCCACCAGAATTTTTTCTCCATGAGGTATCAAGAGATCATGAACTACAGATAAGGGAAATAAAAATGCTGCACCCAGGTAAGTCAGAAACCAAACTGCCAGCTCCCAGCTCCACACAAATATATTTAACCTTTTCTGTGACAAAACAGCAACTAAACAAACTGCTGACTGAAGTAATCACGCAATAACAGATTTGTTCACTTAATTTAAACATATTTAGCAAAACATTGATTTAACATTTGCCAATGCATAAAAGAAATAGACTAGCAAGGCTGGAATTTTAGCAGCCACAGAGATCTGAGGGGGCAAAAAGATAACACTACAACTAAGGGTGACATCAAACAGAGACAAGCTGTGTTTGGAGACTCCAGCAATAGGAAAGTGATTTCTAGAAGGATGTTCTCCCTTCTCCTCCAGTCCACATCCCCAGCCCAGCTGGGTTAGTTGTACCTTGCAAGGCTTACAGCATTAATGGAGCACTGACAAAAGATGTGCTTTCTGACGGACAAAGATCCTGAATGTTGTCTCAGGTATAAGACATGGCCAAAAGGAGATGATCCTAGATAAAATACAGCTAGGCAAACTTTAAAAGTAGGCTGGTTTGTTTATTTTGAAATAGAATCCAGGACTCTTTACAGGAAAGAATAGCATAGCACTCAGTAGAGAATTCAGCCTGACTTAGATCTGAAACAGACCACTGAATTTTTTTTTTTTTTTTTTTTAAATCTGTACAAGGCTTCTGACATTTTGGGATCAACACATAATTCTAACAAACTATGCTGTAGCAGTTAGCACCCTCCTACTCCACCACAGATTACCAGTATTACAAGAGAGTCAGAGGAAACTCTCAACCACAGAGTATTTGAGGTGAGACAACACATTTTTTCCTGTTAACATTGCTGGGAGGCAGAAAGCTCTTGGGACAGAACGCACACCTGGAGTTAAAAACTTAAACTGCAGTAGCAGGGTTTGACAGTGTTTGAACATTGGTTCAAGAGGTGTTTTGCAATAAAGCAAAAGAATTATGAGTGCTGAATGTAAGTGAATATAAGACATTAACCTAACAAAGGGTTGATTCCTGTGAGTGGAGAAGAATGACAGGTCTTCAGATGACTTCCCATCCAACAACACTTGAGAGGCAACACAAGGGCTGACCCCTGCTTGAACTCACCCGACCAGGTTGTCAAAGAGGAAGGGCACTGAGAAAAGGAGAGGGCAAAGGATTTTAAACCATTTTGAAAAGAAAATCCTTCTCTGGGCAACAACAAATGTTAAGAAATTCTTTGAGAAATCGAACTCAGATAAAGATCACTCATCACTCCTACAGTTTATAAAAAACCCCAACAAATTCCTGAATTCCACAGCATGGTGTGGACAGATCCAAGTTAAATCACAAATGTAGATATTTTGGTTGTGGGAACTACCCATTGACAGTGGATTTTGTTCCCACCATGAAACAATTATTTGAGACACCTGTCTGGTCATCATTTTCTCCACCAGCCATGAACTCCAAAAGCAGCAGGAGGATTTTAAACTGATCCAGGAATTTGACATGGCAAATGACTATAGGAATTACAAGTGGAATTGCAGTGTCTGTCAAGATCAGTGACAACCCGGACCTTGTCCCCACTGGGGTATGATCAAAATAGAAACAATGATAAGAGTAGCCCCGTAGCCAGAAATGCAACACAATGAATACGCTTTAGATAATACTTCTGTTTATGAAGGACCACCTTTAATAATATTACAGGCCCTATTCATATGCTAGCCCAGCCTATCTGAGGCTTGCTTTTTTACCTTATTCAATTGCATCAAGAAAAAAAATTACGTGTCAGCCTACACTACTCACAGCAAAATTCTTCAGCACCCCTTACCTTCTTTTTTCATCTTAGTAAGACATTTTCTCAAAAAAGTTTGGTTTAGCCTGAAGATTAGGGCTGTATGCTGTATTAGGGTGGTATTCTTCATGCTGAAGTTATCATCATTTTATGTACTTTGGGCAGTACACAAAGTATCACATATTTCTATTGTGCACTTGAAACACAAGTCTTTGAAAAGCAAAGTCCAAAATTATTCTTGTGTTCTTGAGCAGATTAATCACTCCAGCAATGGCAGATAACACAACAAGCCTTTAGGGAGTCCAGTTTTATTAAGATTCAATGTTCTAATCTGACTTGGTTCATGTTCTTGACAGGCAACCTAAACCCCAAAAACCTTGTAACAAATTCTATGGTCACAGGCCTTCCGTGGCGGTTTCTGGGATTCTTTGGAAAGAAAAACTCCACAAAACAAAAGATCAGAACTCATAACAGTCAAACTAAGATTTTGGATTCAGCAATAAATTTGACCAAATCCCAAGTAGTATTATCCCGACAGATCAATAAGAGATCCTACTCTCAACTCCCTTAGAGTCTTTATTTAGCAGTCCTTTATTTTAGATTGATGTTAAACAGGTAAAAGAGATTTGAAAGCTGCCACACCCTCGCAACTTATTTGTTCCTGACTAGATCATACTTTCACTTGCCTGTTATAGTAGATCACACTCATCCATGACACCAAAGAATATGTGGCTAAACTGAATATTAGATACAACAACAATGACAATCTCACATCATACAATTAAAATGTGGCTCCATTCCCAGAGAAATTCCTCTACAGGGTAGATGAATCTCTCCAAGAGAGATCATTTACCTTTTCTTTAGATTATTTCTAATAGCAACAGGCTGAGACAGGCCAGGGAAATAAGGACAAAGTTAGAGGTTAAAACTTAAGCCCTCCCCAAAGGATTAGTGTTTCAGAAGGCTAGACCAGACAGAAAAAAACCAAACTGTTGGAAATGCTTTTGTTTCTGCTCCTGTCCAAGGGCAGATTCCCAGAATCCTCTGTACCCAGCAGAGAACCTCAAAACCTCGTTTTCTTGGGAAGTGCCTGGTTGAATGCCCGTGAAATTCAGTGAAGATGCTGCCACTGACACATGGTTTATGCATTCATTTAACGTAACATATGGTAGGGTATTTTTATACCTATGTTGTTATAGCCACAAATATTTATACACCTAAATACATTTGGAAACACACAGATGTTTATAAGGACTATATAGACATACATTATCAAGAGGCAGCTCTGTGATACAGTTTATCCTTTGATGTAAATTCCTGTTTGCCACTGGGCGTTTGGTGGGGGTGGATCTCTGGAAGTTGCATCTCCCTCCTGCAGGAGGCAAGGCAGCAGCACCAGACAGAATGACCTACTGGCTGACTAATTCTTCTGGCTCTACAAAACCCGTTTCACCAGAGAAAAAGACAGATTTAAATGAGGAAAAAACCCTATTTTAGTTCTTTTTCAGTGACAGTTGGCCTAGTAGGAAAATGAGGCAGCACCCATAAGAGAGCTATAAAAATCTCTATAGTCAAACACATGTGTTTACACATAGAGGATAGGCTGCAGTCACTTTTCAGTCCCATCATTATTTTTTTTCCATCTAATAAGAGTTTCATGTGAAACACAGCAGCAATCAAAAGATAAGGACATGGGTATACTTTTCTGTTTGAATTTCCCTCTTCCTGGGACAGGACACGAAGTTCTGCACTTGACCTAGAGCCATTTCATGGAAAGCAAACCAAAGGAAATTAAATCCTTTGAGAATGAAGAGAGCACTGAACCTGTCTTCTACTATATAAAAGACAGATGACTGTAGTGTAATTATTCCATGACTTTGTTTTGTGAAAAAACCAGTCACAGAGACAGACATTTATTATGCCTTGAGCAGGTCTGTTGGGTAGGGCCTGTTTGCAGCCTTCGGAACTGATAATTCTGCTTTGTGAATAATCCCCAAAGCCTACATCCCCCACCTGCTCAGGCTGAGCAAAAAGACCAGTGGCACTGAGGAAACTCCTCAGTGTTATGAGGAAAGGAACTGAAAAGATGTGGTACAGGTTGGCAACAAGGGCACACAAAGTCCTGTTGCACTTTTGCCATTCATTGTAATAGTCTTTTAATTACAAGTAAAAGTGTGAGTAACTTTAAATTACTAGGAGTTTACTGTAGATATTGACTCTTAGCACTATGCTGACGGCATATTTTATAAAATAAAGACTAAAATCTAGCCTATGGATATTGTGAGCTTAGGCTTGGACCTCAGCCATATTACTAAAGTCCCACTTGTATATTTTTCCAGGAAATTGAAAGACATAAAGAGAGACTCAGCCATAAATCAAAGCTCACCCTTGGCAGTGGATGTATGGGATAAGTTTACATTTCAAATTCTTAAAATGTAAAAAACTCCTCATCTCCTTTCTCTAAAAGTTTTATCTGTCATCAGCTGCTCTGTAAACGAATTTCTTGTGTTTAATACCTGGATTGCATTTTTTTGAAATCACGTGGGACTGAAGACACTGCTGATTGTAGATGTCCCTGGCTCACCCCATATAAAAACAACACCAAGGGTTCTGGCAGGTCTTTTGTAGCAACTTACAGTGGTTATTACAATATAGAAGTGAGCAACTGACTAAACACAGAAGCCACTTGCTGACAGATGATAGGAATAATTTTTCAAGCAAATCTTTGAATAGGTAGTCTTGGAATATACACTGTCGAGCCGATTTCGTTGACTGACAGTTTTTAGTATTTAAGTAGGTAAAGAGCTGTGAAAATTCTTCACTTCATAAGCATTTTGAAAGTGGTTTCTGACATATAAACTTTCGGCAGCAATTTTCAAGGGGGTCATCTGAAATGACTGATATAGCAGTTAGTGTGATGCAGGCATAGCACATTTAACAGTCACTGAGCTTCGAATATGACACAGTGTGATACTAATTGCAGCACTGCCAGCAAGGCATAAAGGAGTTGCTCAGAGTGCTTGACACATACTTTATGACTTTGGAAAAAGAAAGAGGCTTCAACTGGTAAAATCAGAACCTGGTACAATACCTCCACTTCATTTTACACATGAGAAAATGCCGTTTAATAGCATGACCAAAACCATTAAAAAAGAAAAATAAGATAAATCCCAACTTATTTTAGCTTTCTTTAGATCCCACGTCACATTTATTCTATTCTTAAATGTCACAAAATTATTACAGCATATTGTAGTTTAGGTTTTCTGACACATTATGAAATACAGAAGCTGGAACAGCGAGATTTGGATTCTGGGACCAACTCCCATGCCAAAAACTCAGTGGTGTGAAGAATTGCTTCTGTTGTGTGTTGTTTTATTATAGCAATGTACATGATTTATACGAGTAGTGACCTTGGCTCTATGGTTTTAATTCAGTTCCACTGACAGATTTTCACTTGAACTGCTCAATGCACATGAACTTAGGGAGCTGGTTTTGTGAGGAGTTTTGCAGCTACAGAAAGGCTGATTGGATTGCACCATGAAATTCCTTCTGGAAATATTCTTTCTAAAGGGAACTTGGCCAACACCTTCCAATCAGCATTTCTGTATTTTTAAAACCTTGTATTGCATTTTACAAAAAAGAATTTTAAAAAAGAAATCAAGTACTCGCCCAGAGAGTTTGTTCAGGTTTGGATTTGTCTTGTCTCACTACTTTAGTATTTAAGCCTTTGAGTTCTATTCTGATTTTATATTTTCTTCAGCTTTTAGAGAAAGCAATTATTCACATCCTAAATTTATAAATCTTTTTGGGGCCTGATGTTGGTTTAAAGTCAAGCTGACAGACCTGGAGGAAGCCATGGTGGTAAACAAAGTACAGACTTTGTATCTCTCTGGGTTTTTTCCAATGTTTTTTCTTAATTCTTCTTAAACATGTTTATGTTTACATTTAGTTGTTTGAGGGTTAATAAAACTGTGAGCATTCATAATTTCTGCTTATCTTTTGATTTTATTTTTTTAAGCTATCCTTTCTTTCTGTGCTAAAATTACTCTTCAGCTGGCCCAATCATTTAGTGTATATAAAATGCAGGATAATCTTTCAAGCAGAATGCTCAAACCTGCGAAGCAGCAGCTCCAGCCCTTGTTCTTTCCTTCACGTGGACACTCCTGTTTGCTCTGCTGGAAATCTCAGGGGTGGTGCCTGGTGCTGCCTGCAGTGTGTGACCTGCATGTTGGTGGCATGTGTACAGCCCTGTAGTGCAGCTCCTGAGCCCGGCCCCAGGGTCAGGGAGTGAGGCACTTCTCACATTGATAAAGTGGCTGCACATCACAGCAGCATTTGAGTGCTGATATGAGCTCAGTTTGCTATTAGGGGATTAAAGGCTTGACAAGAGATAAGGCAAAGGCAGCAACAGAGCGAGGCTGAACAGGAACTGCATCCAATGGCAAAGAGCAGTGGGACAGGCAACAGAATTCGTTTGAAATACCTACTGATGGTGTTGATTTGCAAAGAATCTTTAGAGGGACTCAGTAATTATATACATGAAAAACATGTTTAGCAGTGTCCTAATCATCCATGACGGCATTTTTCCTTAGAATTACCAGATCTCTGATGTAGTGAGGTGTTGGCAGACCACATTCTTACCTCTGTTCTTCCAGTCAGTCCTCCCCAGAACAAGTCTCTTTGACATTTAAGTCAGCCTGGGGACACTTCTTCATTCCCAGGTTTGGGGACATGGCCCTGCTGCATCCCAGTTCCCTGCCAGGCAGAGAGACAATTTGTCACCAGTCACTCTATATACACACCAAAATGAAATAAAGACAGAAGCCAGTAAAACATGCACAGACTGAATGGAAGACTAGACCCTGGGCCAGACAGTGAAGAAACAGAATCCTAAATACATGCCTCTGCATGCTCTTACATCCAAGTCCAAACTCAGCCTTGGTGGTCAAAGTGAGCCTTCAGCCCTTTTTGCACCAGAAATTAGGAAGGTGTGCACTGCCTTTGCTCTGGACAGGTGACACTTAAGTCTTCTCTGGCTGACAAGGGACGTCACCAGCCACATGAGCAAACAGGTTTTGTGTCTAAACCAGGAGCCTCCCACAAGGTGTAAGGGGTGCTGAGCTCTGGGGCCAGAGCAGTTCTGCAGTGCCCAGAGAGATGCTTGCTGTCCAGGCACAAATGGACTTTGAGACAATTTCACCTGTTAGACAAAGCAATAATATTGTGCCTTATGAAGCACAGAAATTTCTGTTTCATTCTTTAATGCATTCAGATCCATGACCAAGGTCTTGGCATGTATAAACTTGATTAGGCTGGAATACTGCATAATAAACCATTTTTAATGATGTTTCTGATGAAAAACTGAGCCTGTTTGTTCAAGAAGGAGCACCCAACCATGTGTCACAGCCCTGTGCAAACAAAACACAAAGAAATGTGCCCTCCCTCAAATGAAATCCCGAAGGGAGTTGTGGACAGAGCAGTAAAACCTGAGATTTAGGGAATTAAAAGTCAAACATAGTCTTTCATACCATTTTCCCACATACTTTATTAGTTATTTTCCACTCTGTGGAAGATGCTAAAACCTCACAATTCTGTTCATTTTAATATAGAGAAGGATTTTTTTTTTTACACTCCAGGGCGATCCATTAGGTTAAGCTGTATTTTAATGATCTGATTTACTCAGAGTATTTGAAACACCACGAAGACTTGCCATCCATCCGATTAAGCCCAGTATCCAACGTTAGTAGCTGAAGCACATGGATAAGCAAATCAAATGAAAGCTGTGAAGAAAGTTGCACAGAAGCTGCATAAATGAGATCTGTGTATCTGCACAGCTCATGGGAAGGATAAATTATTTCAAGATTGATTTAATGCAAAGACACAAGCTGAACAAGCTGACTGATTTTTCTCATTTATCAGTTCTCTAGAACTGGTACAACGTTGACTCATTAATTTTCGTGAAGTGATAGACACATGGAGAAAAGTGGGAAAAAAAAATCAACTAAGATGAATAAAAAACCTGGCCATTAATTCAATGCAGAGGAAGGGTAGATGGATGATGTTACTCTCGCTAGCAGTAACCAAAGTTAACAGCCTAGTCATAATATTTGAACTTAACTAATAAGAATGTTTTAGGCATTTGGGTTTATTTTCCTTTTTCAAAAATGACATAAATTTTATGGAAACCGAGGGAGACAAAATTAACTGTAGTAATTCTGGAGCTGGAAACAATAAAAAAAATTATACCATGGGATACATTGAACAAATTTAACAAATATGTCTATCAGCCAGTTTCTCTTACAGATCTAAGTGAGATTTGCAGTGTAGAGATCTTGTAGGACCCTTCAGAAGGCAAACTGTGGAGCTCTCATTATAGATACATAATAGAAAGACCACAATGGTGTGGAAAACAACCAAAGCTTGGGACTGACTCAGAAATTAAGCCTAAGCCTACATGGATCACTGTGTATCTGTGCCTTGATCTTCACACCACTCACAAAAAAGCCTCACGTGTCATATACTGCAGAAAAATTCAACGATAAAACAATTAACATTTTCAGTTATTTTCCAATCCATCTTTTGGTTCATAACAAAGAGCTGGAAGAAATAAATATCTGCCTCTTGAAGATTCTGGGAGAAGCAACAGAACTTGATGGCAACAGCAGAATCTAACACAGGCACAAATAAGAAGAAATATATTTCCAGTGCAACCTGATTTAGTAACGATCAATCATTATTTCAGACACTCAAATGCTACACAGAAATGTCTTTAACTTTTTTAGTACTCATCATCAAAAATAATTTTATCAATAACATCCACTTCAAATATCCAGAAACTTATCCTTAAAACTCAATACATGCATTCTATATGTATCTTTGAATGCTTTTACAATATTTTGCTGATTATTTCTTCATGAGATTTTCTGTGTTCTCTTCTGACCTTTTTTGTTTTGTTTTTGATTTTTTTTTGAGATGCAGTCTTTCCTGACCTTAATTTATCTCAATCTGGGAAAGCATCAGTAGGCAACCACCAAGTAATTTTATCTGTGAAAACATCTTTTAATGCCTATATTTATGCTTGTTTCCACATACCATATTACTGAGAGTTACCCAACTGTATTTACCCAACCAAGGGTAAGTTATTGATATGAATTTACAGTATTGATTTGCACAGATTGTTAATTAGTACTTTAGGAATAGTAGGAATTTTAGGAAAATATCTGAAAACATAAGTTTGAAAGTTTCACAAACCCTTTTTCTTGCTATAGTATAATCTGTTGCAATTTTATGCCTATGGAACAAAGCAAATTCTATTTTAAAATCAGAATATCTACCATTTTTAAGAAATTGAATGGTTTAAAATATTTTCCTTAAAAATAAACCAATTGTTTTCAGTAGCTGGAGAAACTACAATTAATGCAAATTGTCCTTGTAAATGGAGACTAACAAATCCAAGCTACCAAATAGAACCAAAAGATCTCTTCCAGAACTGGTGGCCAGAACTCCAGGCTGGTCTAGGATACCTCCTATGTGACCAAAGTTTTGAAAATTCTTGGGTGCCTGCCCCACCATCAAGCTTTCCATGGGCGGAAGATGAGCATCTGAATCCAGCCCCAAAGTGTGTTATACCCTATTAATTCTGGGCTGATGAGAGATACAGTCTTTGTAGCAGGAGCTCTCTTAAAGGCCCTGATCTGAAGCTATGGCTCAAAAATCACTAGGTTCCAAAATGGATGAAATAATAAAGAAAAAAATCAACACCTTTTTTTCCCCCATGCCCTTAGGAATAACATGCTTTCTTTTCCTTTTCAACACAAGTGTTTAACAAACCACTATTTATCTTAATTTACCAGTTAACCTGATCAAGCCAAACTGTTCAAGACACAGAAAAACCCGTATAAAAAGGTCTCTGGTAATCGAGCTTTCTTTTAACTATTTACAATAACCAAATAATTTATTTTAAATACTAAATATTAAGAGTTGGTCTTTAACTAGGTAATGAATCAATAAAGCAAAGTCCATTTTGTTAGTAGCTTCATTATTTTTAATAAAACTAAAAGTAGTGACAAAAAATGCAGCTTTAGCCTCTTTCTCATTGATAAACAAAGAGAAAAATATGACAACAGCATGAATTTGTCTTTGTTTTGTTTTGAGGGGAGAGAGAGCCTGTTTCCTATCTGATTCTTTTTCTTGTTTACCTGGCAACAGATCAGTGTAAGGGCTGATGGGACCAACTCTCTCTGCTGCTGCCTAAGCTGCCAAAGAAGGAAGCGATGTCACATTGCATCAATAGGTCAGTAACAATTTCTTTATGGAAAACCAGGTTTCCTATCCCACAAAATTACCCCAGGAGAATTCACCGACCAGATGTCACGTCAAGAGTTGCCACAAATGCTGCGCAACGGTCCTTAATCCAAAGTATTTAATCAATTTCAAAATCAGTATTGATTTATTAGATTTCTCTTTTCATAATATAGAAATATTTCATAAAAGCATTTACACTGCCTAGGTAACTAATTTAGTGCTATAATAGGAACTGTATTTCTGGTGACCTGAAGTGTTGTTTTGTTTGGTTGGGGATTTTTTTTTTCTGCGTGTTTTATTTCTTTTTGCATTGTGAATGCAGGCAAGTAGATACAGGCACAGACACACAATAATTATGTAGCATTTGATGGCACTATTGATCTCTGTTCAAAACTCCTATCGATATGCAGGATCAGGTACATCTTTGCCAGACGGGATTTTTCCAGACTAACCCCTCAAAATTTCACTGTGCTCTGTGATGGCAGTGCTTACCACCTTTAATTGAAAAGGTAACAGTGAAATGTCACTGTAAGCTCAGATTTGTTGATCAAATCCTCAATGAGACAGTCCAGGAAAGAAAGTTGCAAGATTCCTGGTGTCATTATGCACCATGTATATGAGGATGTCCTCTCCCCATCCTCACACAATTAAAAGGATTACAGAGCAGTGCCTTCCCACAAGACATTGGCCTGACTCACCAAAACAAAGGAATATTTCACTTTCATGACTATTTACTTTGTCTGCCTGTCAAACAGCAACCATCTGTGACTATAAGGAAAACCAGTCCCTGATCAAAGCACTGAAATATTGTGAGCAGAAGAGTAGTAACATCTAAATGGTGAACATGAGGGTCCCCATAATCTAGCATGAACCACCTGTGAATTTTCTGGATTGAAATGAGAGTGGAAATAATTCAGCAGGTGCCTTTAGGCTGAGAGACCAACACAGCTGACAAAAAATAATTGGTCCCTTTAAGTTCACATGACTACAATCTTCTGCTTAAACAGTGCTGTCTTTTCCAGCACATAGGTACTGAAATTAGCCTTTTTCTAGGTTGTTGTGATACTGTTGTGCGGACAGCACTCCTAGCTTGTCCTCAGCACTATTTTCTACTAAATCCTAAAGATGCCAGGAAACAGGAGCTGTTTCACCTTCCCACAGGTTTCTGCTCTGTCCAGAACATGTTTTGTGCGAAACAAAAGACATTGGTTCCCATACCAAGGTAGCAAATTACCATTCCGAGTGTACTGATATTTTTCATTAGTAGCACCAGGTGATATATTCTGTAAACCAGCCCTGTTTGCATTTCCTTCTGTAGCCTTCCTCTTTGTCTTTTGAAAGGGATATCCTTTCCAGATTCCCTCTAAGAGTCCTCTGCTTCCTGTCACCCGTGATTAGTAGTGAATAACCTATAACCAATAACCTATTTCAGTGGATTATGATAAATTTAGCTATGACCAGCATACCAGTGATAACAAAGGAAAATGTACATACCAGCAATGTTCTTCAGTCCAGCAGAGAGAGGAAGAAGCACTCCAGGGTATAGTTCCCGACCATCCCACCCCTCTTGTTTCCAATGCGGTTGCTTGCGTTGTCTGCACAGTCTCAGACAAAAAAACTGCAGGCTCTGAGCTCCTCCCTGTGCCCTGATCTACTCCAAGGGAACAGCCAGGCCATGGGAAAACCAAAGAAATGCTGAGAGACCCAAGGCCAGGATCACCTTCTGCCCAGGCAAGATGAATGGCTTGACTTGTGAGGCTCAGTCTACGGCGCCTTGAGTGAACTAATTCCTCCTTCCCATCACTTCCTAAGGCCCCAGCGAGAAAACAGCTTTTCATCCACCAAGGGCCTGCTGGGCACTACTGCATTAATGCCATGTGTTTATTGGACAGTGATTTCTGTGACCATCTAATAAATAATAATTGAACTAAAAGTACTGTCTGTCTAATCATAATTCCTCACCAGAAGATCTGAGGCTTATTCTTCTTAGCCATATTCATACCACTTTGGCAGACCTAAAGGTCTTTGCAAGGAGGGAAGCACAAACAAAAGAGTTACTCACATTCAAGAAACCTATATATATTAAAAACATGCAGTCCAATGAAGACTCAGAACCATGAATTTGGAAACAGCACATCATAGAGCACCACAGAACTGGCTACAGATCTCCCAGACTCAGACTGCCCTATACAGAAAACCCTGTACTTTCATTTTCAGGATCTCTGCTTGGCATCTCTACTTGGACACAAAGTCCCTCTCTCCAGAGTAAAACACATATCCAGTGACAGTGCCTTGGTAATTGCAGAACAGTGTTTCAAGTCCTATTATTTAGCTTTTTTCTGTGCCATAACCAGCTGTTCTCAAGCTCACAGGACTAAGCACAACCTCATTGACACCAGCAAAATGAGACTCATCCACAGCCACTAATTGTGTTTGGTTCAACAAATAAACAGGAATTGGCTGAATAGATACCATTACGCCAATTTATACCTTATTTACTTGCATGTGTAAGCCAAACCATAACAGTTTCTTGGTAAAGTACAAGCCAACTAGTGCTTTTTTCCAGACAAAATAAATCAAACAAAGCAAACATCTGCACACAATCATGACCAACACTAAATGTCACCCTGAAAATGATAATATGTGGAGAATAAACATACACAGTTTTTGTTTGTTTGTTTGTTTGTTTTTTGTTTTTTTTTTTTTTTTCCTCCTGGGCCAAATAACCTGGAAAAGAAACAATGGCATCTTTTTCTTGAATTCTCTAAGCTGAAATTTGGATTCTACTCTAATCACCCTACCTGCTTCCTAATTTTCAGCTGCACAGAGGCAGATATGTTTTCCTGTTTTTACCTTTGGAACCAAGAACTTGTATTGCAGAAATCCCTGGGATAACAATTTTTCAGAGATTGAATTGCCTTCCTTAGTTAAAAAAGTGTTCCTTCTGAAGCCAGGATTAAGGTCTCAGACAGGACAGGATTCAAAGGATTCAGAGGCTGCGTGTCGCTCGGGGGTGGTTTTGTGGTGCTGATCAGATTTTAGTTGCCATTAAGACAGCAGATTTTTCCAGCTGGAACTCACAACTGGAAAAGCAGAAAAGTCAATGGGGAAATAGAAATTCTTAAATGGGATTGCTAGGTTAAAAAGAAAATTGGCTTGGTTACCCCCATGTGGAATTATAGATATGTTTTTATAGTGAAAATACATTTATTATGAACAACACAGCTTTACAAATCATAAAAATCTCCAGTGAGGTGTTTGTTTTTTTTTTTTCATTATCATATAAATTCTCAAAGTCAAAAGTGTATTCATGGCTATAAGTGAGATTCTGTTTCACCCTTGTCTAAAAGCCGTTTCCTTTCATCTTTCCGAGCACCTTTTTAACCAGCGCGGATCACATCGGCAGTGACACGGAAACAGAGGCTAAAAGCTCTGGAAAAAGGAATGGCCTGGCTTAACGAATGGCGTGGAAACTTCCATGGCTGGAGAGTGCTCGAAAAGCTCAAGCTCCCCCATGAAAATTGTGATCTGTGCTACCAAGAGCCCAGGTCACTGCCAGCTCCGAGGTGTAATCCTCACACAAGGAGGCCAACAACGCCCCAAGGGCCCCGGAACACTGAGAGGTCAGCTGGGCAGCCAAGCCATAAAGGACTTCCACTAACGTGGGAGCTCACTGAAGGGTTTTAGGAACAGGATTGTGCAACTTTTCCTCACGCCTGTGCTTTAGTGGAATACGACTGCTGATGGAAAGGCAGTTGAAGGTTAAAATAATCTAGGGATCACCCTAGTATTCCTAAGAGAATATCAGTCTCTGGTTCCTCTCCTTTGAGCAAACAGAATGGGTTGCTTGTCCAGGGTTTCTTTCCTGCTCATCACAGCCCTCTGGACAAGTACAGCTATGGCAGAAGAATAGATCAGCACACAAAAACTGCAGACTGAAAAAGGGCCAAGCTGATGTTCCTGAGGAGCTGCCCTGGATGCTCCTCAGCTGAAAGCTGAAATTACAGCTCTGTAGCCTAAATTCCAGTATGTAACAACATTATCTTTGTTGGTTATTACGAATTAATTTTCTTTATTCTTCCCCCCCATATTTTTTCACTCCAGGTTAAAAGCACGCTCAGCGTATCCACCTTTTGAGTTTCTGGGTGGTTGTGAAGCACAGGCCTGTGTCTCACTGCAGCTTCTGAAGCCTTACAAATTCCCATATATTCTCATTCTTAAACATTATTATACTTCTGTTGCCACATTCCTTCATCCAGCATGTGCAAGTGCAGTAGTGCTCATCCTTATCTACTTCTGCAGAACCTCTGAAAACCATTAATGAAATACCAGGGGGGTAAAAACAAAACAAAAACCAAACTAAAACAAACAAAACACCCCTACCTAAAAGATAGAAATTTTGCTTTTTAATCAAACGCTTTTTTTTCAGCAGGCAACTGCAGTATGCGAGACACTGTTAGCTAGGTAAAAAAAAAAATTAAAAAAAAAAAAAAAAGTTTATCTTAATATTTAATGTGTGTCCTCACCCCATTCTAATTTCCAAATTACAAAGCTGAAGACTTCTGCTGCTGGCAATTAATTCTTTGCCTGTTATTACCTCAAACACTGATGTCCTATTCATTAGGTTACGTAAGTGCAGTTTGTCTGCATAAATAAATAAATTATATGTTTTGACATTACTGTGTATTTGGCCTTGATATCCACAGCTGAATGAAAGGCAGGAAAGGGCCCTGATCTCTCCCTGTCTGGAGAATACAAACAGATTGAGAAGTGCATCACCTGCACATGTTACTGCAGCAGCCTTCCCTTTGTTGTCAAACTCTACTCAGATTCATTTCAAAATATCCAAGTCCAAACCTAATTTCTGGCAGGACCTACAGGATCAAATATGTCTCCTTGGCATTCATTTGCTGCCAGAGAGCCTCAAAAGGACAATGAATGACAGCCAAACTGATTATCAGTTTCAGTGAGTGAAGGTCAGTAAGTGTAACATCTGCCTGGCTGGTACATATTCATGTGCAGCGTTCTGCTCATCCAGAGGTCACAAAAACTCACAGAATGAACAAGATCCCACTGGAACCCTCTGATTCCACAGGCATAGAGGCACATCATTTTTTACTCATTCAGTGGGATTTTTTAAAAAAGAATTGACTGACTGAAGGAGCTACATAGGTCAAAATTACTCTGGTTTTGGTTTTTCTGTTAAGGTGGTTTTTTGTTTTTTTTTTTTTTTCCTTTTTCCTTTATTGGAAAATGCAAAGATAAAGAAGAGGAGGATGGCAAGCATGGTGTAGGAATATTTGTTCTATCTATTGTAACCCATTCTGATTCACTGAGACAAGAATTACTATAATATCTAAAGTACCTTTCCTATAGGAGAAAAAAAACAGAGGCTACCTTAGGTTTTTGGACTATCATGAGATATAAATTAATGTATCTCTGTCACAGATTAATGATGAATATGCCTGTCCCTTGTTTATAAAAGACTAAGATTAAATGTGACAAGTCATAACATTTAATATGTAATTTCTACCAAAAACATCTCAAATGCCTTTGGAAGCACGCTGGTTCCTCTGCCCTGATCTAAGAGTATGCCTTAGTCCCACACTGAAGGACTTAAAAAAAAAAAATAAATCACATTCTAAAAGCATATTGGAATTATACTACTTCAATGAATCCACACCTAAATTTTGCAACTGGAAAAGATAATTTTGAATTCAGAGAGACCAAACACAAATGAGCTTCTAAACACATTTTACAAAAGTCAGACTTTTGGGTCTGGAAGATTGGAAATGTGACATCATAGGTGTGGAATAATTTCCAACAAAAGAAACACTAACAGAATTCAGTTTTTGTTTTGCTGACACCCATTGTGGTTATGTTTTTATTATTTTGGTTTCAAAAATAGTTTTCTTAGTTTGGGACAATATTACTGAAGTTATAATCCTATTATGTTGTTATCCAGTATTAATATTACTATATATTAAGGTCATTTTAATACTAATAATATTTCTATAAATTAATATACTGGAGGGAAAAATCCTTAATAATAACCCTTATATTAAAGATACAGATTCAATGCATCAGTACATTTAATATACCTTAAGCAAATTTGTTTTCATGGTTCCAAAGCCCAGATGAGGTTTTCCAGACATAAGTCAGGCAGTGGAGTCCAAGTGTTTGACTAAGAACTACTCTGTCCAAAGCACATTTTCCACCACAATCCTGGGAGGTGGCTGTGCAGTTCCACAACCTCCTCAGCACCAACAAGCAGCCCCTCAACACCATGAGAGACAACCCCTGTTTTAACCAGAGAAAACTCCAGAGTTCTTATTAAAGGTAGTTTTTCTAACAGCCTCTTTCTTGAGTTATCGCCGCATGTTCTCATTCCATTTCATGCTCTCCCAGTATACATGAAAATCAGAGAAAATTTTGTACTTTAACACAGAACATTAAATGCTTTGGGCTCTTGATGAAGACTCTGAAAGAGGTAAGACAGCACCATATTTTAATTAAACCCGAGCCTTTAACAGCTAGAAATTTCTCATACTCAGATTTGACATAGTGGAACAACAGGAGCAGAATGCTTAAGTGCAAATAGAGTATTGCAAAAATGGACGGGGAAAGACATCCACAAAAGAAGACAGGAGTAGCTGTGTAAGGTAATTCCAGTAGACTGGCTGCAGAAATCAGTTTTATAGACATGGGAGTCACTTAACTCAAGCTGTGCCTGAGGCAACAACAAAAAGAGTTAAAATCCCTTTCTCAGCCCAATTTTCTATTCTTGCAAGAAGTTGGTATTTTCTATTTTTGTGTTAAATTAGCAAAACACAACAGAACCAAGAGACATCAAGGTGAGACATGGAGATAAGGTCGCAGCTCCATTTGCTGTAGACAAAGCACAAAAACATAACAAGAAATATTCTCTCCAAGAAGTCAGTTGGCAAAAGAAAATGTAATTTTTTATTTGCTTAATGTAATTTTACATATCTATTGTACAGCTTCTGAGTGCTCTGAGAACTCAGTGAAGAAGTTTATTCATTAAACAGCTGTAACTTTCCACCCGCAAGGCCCTTAATGCAATATGCAAAATTTCACGAAAATTTTAATTCCAAGAGAAGATATTTTGGTTTCATTTACAGTAAATTACATGAATGACCTGTTTCTTTAACCTTTATCTTTCAAATAATTTAATGAGCAGCTTTAATTAGTTAGTAAATACTAAATATTTGTTATTAATGATCATTTCCTTGTCATTGTCCTGGATTATATCAATAATTTATTAGAGAGGGAAATAATGAAAGTCATGATTCATAGCTGTGTTTATTATAGTAAATTCTAATTAGTCTGTAGATAGCATGTTCCACTATTGTAACTGCTTACATAAACATAGCATAGGAGAAGGATGTGTAACATAAATAAACGGAGGGATGCAATTGCAGAAGTCATGGCTCCACAATATTTCAGGAATGCTCTATTGAGCAAGGATTACCCAGCTGGAAGAACAACAAAAGAAGAAACAGTGACCACATCAGGGGACGGGAAAGGTAGAAGAATATAAAAGTGTTCTCAAGCAGAGTGAGGAGCAGTTGGGTGAAGGACAGGAAGGAGGAACATCTGTAAGGAGCAAGAGAATTTCACACAACAGAAGCACCCTACACCTGGTGATTGCTGATGTCTGCAATCCTACAGCTCATCAACTACTCCTCCATCTGAGGAATTCTGCTTGTTCCTATGCCAAATATTGTGGGGCTTGGGGGCTGGAAGGGAGTTTTCATAAAAAGCCCACCTGAAATTGAGGCATGGCCCATTTTGTTCATTTCTTGGACAGGAAAAGTTGGCTTGAGTCCCCTTTACCTGCAGCATTTTGTGCAAAAGCACAGTCCAGCCTAGGTTGTGAGCTGACCTGCAAGAGCCCAAAGAAGGCTTCAGATTAATCACAGGCAGAGAGCACAGCTAGCATAACTAGGCAGAGAGGTGGCTGAACATTTTTTACTGAAAATTTATTATACCGAAAATGGTTTCTCTGCCAATTTTACAGTGAAAAATATGGATTTCTACAAGCCTCTAAAAAGATAATAATTTTATATCAGTGATAATCCATTGGAAAAAAGGCCTTTTATCTCTTTTGATATAAATCTCCATTTTTCAATATTGCTGAAAAAGTGTAACTTCTGAGTAACACGAGTAAAGGCACGGAAGATGTGTTATTGAGCAATGGTCCATTGAAAAATGAAGAAGTAGACGAGTTCACCACTCTGTAAAATAAAAAAAGCCCTCTCCTTCTGCCTGAGAGAAATTGAGGAGTCACAGTCATTTGCCAGCTTTCAAAAAACAATTCTCTTCCATTATTTGAAATTAGATCATTAAGCATTTCTTTCCAGAACCATAACTTCAGGGACGAGACTCTATATACTCCAGCTTTAAGTCTTTGTGAAACAGCTACTTTTACTTTAACACGGGCAAGCTAAAAAAATATTTGTCTGGTCACACATTCCTAGGGCTGGAGACTTTATTTCAAAATACTTTAAAAAATATTATATACTTCTTTTTATGCTCCAGTGATTGTTTTCTATCATTGAAACACTTTGGGAATGTAGCTGTAGGCAGCCAGGGAGGAAAATTTTTTTTGTCTCTCCCAAGGCTTTTGGGTCAGGTGTTCCTGTCCACGTTTGCCAAGCAAAACTCCAAATCTTATTTGATCGCAGTTTTTATTCTAAAACTCAAGACTTTTGCTCACATGCTTAGCTTTAATTATTTCCCAGGAGTTGGGGAGATTACTGGCAGCAGGTTCTTACCTGCTAGCTGAGGACCAGCATAGGAAGGAGGCCACAGATCAGATAAAGTTATGCTGTGTTTGTTTAGGAAATGGGTTTGGATTTCAAGTGAGTAGTAACATTTGCAGACATATGAGATTTTTCTCTTAAGTTAACCTGTGGCAAAAAACACACTTTAACTTTTAGCTAAAAATATATATAAGGAAAAATGACTCCAAGCTAGGCATTTTGTTCAGTCTAAAAGTCTTTAGTTGAATCATTTATATGCAGTGCATTAGGTCAAACAATTTATTTTTTTTATGGTTAATTATAATTTTGAAGGAAAATGTAAGGCCTTCATATTGTGTGTCTGATAATAATTACCAGTAATGTGATTAAATTCATGTTTAATACTTATCTAAATTAGCTCATTAGCTTTATAGATGTTTGAAAACCTCCAAAGACTGAAAAATATTCAGTTTTCATTATGGTGCTGATACTGATCTCACAGACTGTGGCTACCATATTCATTACTCTCTGTATACATAGTTCTGTATGGAATATCACTTGTTTCAAACCAATTATTATGCAAATCCCAAGACCTTGCTTGACACTCCCTGGTGACAATGAAACCTTGTTTGGCTTAAATAATCATTTGGGAGCCATTTATACTCTGAATGAATATTACAGATTTTGTATAGCAAGGAACTATATTTTCTTTCATCAGACAGCAATAGGAAATTACAAACATTAATCCGAAGAATAATTTTAGCTTCCCTGCAAATAAATTCTGGTGCCTCAATGCCTTTTTCTGGAGTATATGTTGACAGATGAAAATAACAGACTGCTCTGAGTTAGTCTTGCTTATGCTTTCTGTTTTTCTTATTCTGAGGAACTTCTTATCATGGACTGATTTCAGTGGCATTAACTTACCTCGACTTTGTTGCATTACACTCCCCTAAAAAAAGTATAAGAAAACACTAAGAGAAATATTTTCTGAATCAATACATATTAAAAAATTTTCATAAAACAACTTACATCATGTAAAACCATAGAAGGAACACAGTTACAAAACAATATTATAAAACTGTTTTTATGAGGATGTGCAATTAAATACATATATAACTAAAATTATTGGTGATATAAAAATGTATTGGTTTTATTTTGTTTCTTTAAATGTAACAATTTGGGGTTTATTCTGCCTGACTTTTTGAAGATAATCTGAATTTTTTTTCAATTGACATGTGACCAAATTTTAACTTGCACATGAAACCAAATCTTTAGACCACAAACTCCTCAGACTTTCTTTAGAGCAGTTGTTTAAAACATGGATTTAGGATCACTCTTTATTTTTCAACATAATCTTTTTTAAAAAAAAAATAAATTTTGTATCATACATAGTGCAACTCTCTTTTTTTTTTTTTTTTTTTTAAGACTATATTGAGTACTTTCTTACAAAAAAAAAAAAGGCAACTTCATGACATTCATTAAAGCTACAAATTAAGATATAATTAAGTAGATTGCTGCTGGCGAAGCACTGTGACAAACTGATAGAGGAAAGCTTTTTCCTCTTACTTCTCCATAGTCAGGATAGCATTAGCTGTATTAATAGTGCTAAATTAAAATATCTATCTGTGTAAAACTGTCATCATTCTGAACTGCTGATACATGAGTTCGTTATTAGATAAGTTTCTAAACTTTTATTTGCTGATTCTCTCCTCCAGCCAATTCTACTCATTCAATGAAAAATGGAGTAACCAGCTCTGAAACCCTTACTGAAGTAAAAAGAACTGCTAAATCTTTTCCCCTTTATTATCACTGCTTTCCACATTTCAATACTTTTTCTTCAGAATATGTGTTGTAGGCTGCATTTATTTAATAGCCTGGATCATCTCAGCCAAAATACCAAACCAAAAAATCCTGTAGTGAAGTAGAACAGGCTCTGTTGTCTAATAGCCATCGTACATTATAACTGAAATATGATCCACATAACTGTGGGAAAACAAAAATAAATTAATCAAAATTACTCCTCTAGCTGATGAAGGCAATTTGTCTTCAACCTTTGTCAATTTGAAATCCAGAACCATATTCCCCCTGTGACAATTCTCTTTCCCAAGCGAACATTAAACTCAAGGCTTCTTGTTGTTGCTGTGTAGGTCCCTAGCATTTGTACTTCAGGATGCCTCACATTTGGCAACCAGAAGTAGCCTCTCAACCTTCTTTAAAATACTTCCATTAAGAAGCAGTGATTATATCAAGAATACGTGAAATTCACATCAGTATCTTCTTGTCTCTCCCTACAATATGGAATTCCATAAAACTAAAAACTGTCATCTTGTGATGCTTCCCTGGCAAGGATAATTTCTATCTTTAGTAAAATATTCTCAAGTAGTAGAGCATTCATGGGACCCAAACTTCTCCCCAAGGACAAGAGTCCATCTATTTTATTTCCAGATTCAATTTTCACTGCAAGTGGCTTGGTTTCTGCTATTTGTACAATGTGGTCATTTGTAGATTAGAAACAGAGTATATATGTTATCCTCCAAATAAATTATTCCAAGACATTCCATTTGTATGGTTACGCAGTCAGGAAAACACATAAATAAAAATAATGTATTCTCCATGGGATGTAAAGTGTATTGCTCCCACTCAAGCCTGCATTTGTATTTGGATGGAATCACAGAATATTTTGGGTTGGAAGGGACCTTTAAAGGTCACCTCATCCAACACCCAGAAATGAGCAGGGACATTTCCTCAGAGCCACATCCAGCCTGACCTTGAATTTTTCCAGGAACATCTACCACCTACCTCCTTGGGCAACCTGTACCAGTTTTTCACCCTCACTGTAAAAAATTTCTTCCTCATACCTAGCCTAAAATCAACCCTCTATTAGTCTGAAATATTACAATTTGTCCTATTACAACGAGGCCCTGCTCAAACACCCATTCCCATCTTTTTTATAAATCCCCTTTAAACATTTAAAGGCCACAATGTTTTGGAGGTTGAAGAATAATTTCAGCTAGAAAACACTTAATTTTTCATTGATCTACTATAGCATTTTTTAGAAAAAAATGTTTAGCTTCCTCTTGGCTGAAGCACATATATCATGATGTCAGGGAAAATTCCTTGGCCTATGTGAGGGGAGGAATAATATATTTCCCAATATATTACATATGTAGGGAAATCTACTTGGATTGAGCATAGCATGCAAAGATTCTCAACACATGTGAAATACCAGGAAAGTACATGGAGAGAAAAGTTCAATATTATAATATTAAAAAAACCCGAACTCTTTCAACTCATTTCACAAAACTTACATTAAAAAAATCTATATCTGTTTATTTTAAATGCTCTACCCCAAGAAGAATACTAATGAAACATTAATAGTTTTAATAAATCTTGAGATTTTTCTGAGAAATATAAGTCTTAATTTCTTTGTCCCCTCTGAAAACAATACACCTTTTGAAAAATTAGTTTCTGGATAGATTACAATTTCACTATTCAAAAACCTCAATGACTTTCGCCTTTAAAGATAAGTATTTCTTCCCTAGAGATCTTAATAGCATTTTCTGAAAATTATTCATTGTATACACTAGTAATATAAGTTTGGATTGTTTGACTTATTTCCTTATTTATAAAACACTATACTTCTATTGCCAAAACAGGATTTTAAAGGGCTCTGTTCTCAAGGTTGACTCCTCTAGTTAGTTTTCAATTCCATCAGCATCAACGATAGGCCCATTTGTATCAAACTGCCCGAGAACACATCAAAGAGCATTTCCTGCTGTTACCAGCAAGAATATTTATTTTTTCACCATGCTGAAGCCTTGAGTTTACTTATTGAATGGAATATCCTGCTCTCACCTCTCAAGCTCAGTCACCTACCGTACACCTTCACTGCAAAATGAGACCTCAGGATCACATTTCAGTAATGAATGTGCCGTGAGTCATAGAAATAATAGTTCTCTAACCATGGACAGTATGTACATATATTTTAATAGCAGAGAAAAGTTTAAGTTATTTTAAATTATAATTGGAATTATATTTTTAATTTATAATAACTTTTTAAAAATCTGTCAGAACAACAATACGTTAAACATCAATTAGCTTAGGTTTTTGTTTTTTTTTTTTTTTTTCTTCCCCAGGAGACAACTACATGTTCTATGCAAATTAGCAGATTTGGGGAGGAAACATGATTTTTTTAATCTAAATCACAGGGAAATAAATGCTAAGAAAAGGGTTAAATCTAATACAGGAGAATACATAAACCCCCCTAAATTTTGGATCATTATACAGCTGCAATATATACATTTTTCTAAACATCATATGAAGACTAAGAAAACCATTTATGCCTTTCAATACAAGGGATTTCAATACAGATGACAAAATCATTAAGAAAAAAATGTTTGCTGTGCTAACTGTTTTCACCTCTGTAAATAGGATTGTGGGAGAAAACAAGAGAACTCAGAAATATCACACTCTAGCTGAATAGCTGGTGTCTATTTGGCTCCGAGCTGGTGTGCATTAACAGATCCCAAAGATGTGCAGCTATTCATTTGAAATTCAAAATGCCTACATAACACTATCACTCTCTAAGAAATACAATCTGTTGTAGTAAAATATCATTCATTAATGACTTTGATAGTTTAGGAGCGTTGATTAATAACCCCTCTGTCTGCAAAAGCAAAATCATATTATGGTAGTTAATAATTTACAGAAATTATAGGAGACTGTACATGTGAGTACATGATTTAGCTCTTCTTTAGCAGTAACAGGAATCAGTGCTTTCACTTATTCATCATCAAAGAAGGGGCAGGTACCAGCAATTCTGATACCTCAGTACAATTCATTTGCGTATTTATATGAATAACATCTGCACAGCAAGCATATCAATAATAGATGTGCCAAGCAAAACAGAATCCAGCCTGCTATGGTAACTTTAGAAGGTAGTCATTTCATCTGCTTTGACTCTCAGGATCTCACTCTTTTGCCAGTGTGTGCACAGGTTTTCTTTTTGATTTTCAAAATAAGTCACGGGATCTTCAGCTGGGAAAGAGCACCCGCAAGATTGCGTTGTACACTCGAGATTGTTCACAAGATATGAGGGGATCAAAGACTGCAGGCAATCTCTGTCTAGCTCTGGATCAGACACAAGTATTCCTTTTTGCATCTCTAGAAGAGAAAGCACCACAATCCCATGGTGCACTTTATGTGTCATCCTGCCACAGAGAGACAACCTGCTGAGATCAATTGGAAATGCATAGGAAATCTGCCTCAGCCTCCTAGCACTGCTGAGCCTGTCCTCCTAATGCCAGCAAATACGGAGCTGCTACTGGCAGTCTTCCACATTTAGCAAAAGGGGAAAAAAAATCCTTTGGATGCTGACACACCGTGATATGAAACAGAATAGCAGAAACAAGCCATACATTTACACCAGTTGCTTCAAACTTGCCAAGCTGTTACTTTCTCCACAAGCAATATCACTTCACCTGGCAGAAATATGACAAATGGGGAAAAAAGGAAAGAGTATTATACTCACTGGGGATTTTCTTAAATTATCTGCATCTCCAAGACATTTGAGAAATTAATATCCTAATACAGGGGAGAATAACAGCCTCATTTGGAAAAGGTGAATTTTGCAAAATGTCCCACAGCCCTTCGGGTGATAAAGAGACAAAAATGGCTGTTGTCAATAAATAAAAAGGAGATTTGGGTGGGAGCTATCAGAAGAAAAATAGGATAAGTAGCTGGTGTGAAAAATGGAAGCTAATTAAGAAGAGATCCATGGATCTGGTAAATACAAGAAATTGACTATGCATAAGATTAAGTTCATGTCTGAAGTTTAAACAAAAATTAAACAAGGCCATAGGACAGGAAAGAAAAGGAAGTAAAAAGAAATATCAAGACAAGGAGATTTTGTAAAAATCTTAAACAAAGACTGAGATGAAGAACCTGAACAAGAAACTGAACAGCATAAAAAAAGGCACCTTTTGATGTGCTCCTTGTGAACCTGGAGCTGCAGAGGCAAAGTTACACAGAAGGGAAGGAGAGTATAAAAGTTATGAACACGCCGATTTTCTGTGCAATACATTTTTGGCTTTATTACAGGATTTGAGATGTGCAGCCACCAGAACATCCACTTAAAAAGCTTGAAAGTGATGCTTACTCTAGGATTTGCCTAAAGCTATCAGCAAATATTTATGAAATGCACCGGCTGAGTAAGTCCAATAACAGTTCGTAGACAAAAAGGGTAAGCTGCTCCTCTTATTAGTTCCCCTGTTAGGTCTGGTAGCAAACATCCCTATAATGGCTTTAACATGTTCCAGCCATGCAGGTGACCTATGAAATGTCACTTCTTGATTTTCATTTGTTTTTTTAATAGAATCATGAAATTGAAACCTCTCCATAAAACATAGCTGTTTTGTCTCTCTCTCTTTTTTTTTTTTTAATAAGTGTTGTGGTTTGATCCCAGCCAACAACCCAACACCATCCAGCTACTCACTCACTCCCACCATGTTGGGATGTGCGAAAGACTTGGAAGAATAAAAGTGAGAACAGGCACACGCTGAGATAAAGACAGTAAACAAGTGTGACAAAAGCCAGGCAAGAAAGCAAAGTGAAACAAGGAATTCATTCACCACTTCCCATGGGCAGGCAGCTCTTCAGCCATCCATAGGAAAGCAGGGTTCCATCACACAACTGTGACTTGGGAGTACAAAGAACATCACTCCCAACATCCTTCCCTTCCTCCTTCTCTCCCTGCTTTATATACTGAACATGACACCATAGGGTGTGGAACATCCCTTTGGAAAACACCACATCCTTTCTACTCACAAGTCCTTGCTCACAAGAACAATTCTAGGCATGTAATTCACTTTAAACATAGCATTCCAGTGGGACAGGCCTCATGTAGAAATTTCTTCATGTTCATATTTTCAGGATCAGGCACTGAAAATGCAGGAGCGTCTGAATAAATTCTCATTGTGATACCAGAAGGGTTCAAGGTGGCAAACAGAGCTGCAGCATGAGCAGTCCAACAGAGTCTCCCTGGTGTTTGGAGAGGGTGATAGAGTAGAAGACAGCAGCGCTGTCCCCATTGGTCACTCATTGCCAGGCTGCCTTCATATGTGCAACTGGTTAGAGACCAGTTCCCTTACCTACTGTACAGGCAAAAGTCCAGAAATCAGAACCTGACTTTTGTCCTAAGTTGTGTTTTTTTTTTTTTCCTCACCACTATTTGTCCTTCAGTCAAGATTACGTGCCTTTATTAAGGAGTAAAAGCTTGCCCCCTTGTTCTCTCTCTCAGCTTGCTTTATTTTGTTTTTCAGCTAAGAAGGTTCTGCTTGAATAAATTTCCCTCATCTTTCCTCATCATTGGCTGCAAACAAACTGTTCCAACCCCGGCAATTTCACCAGAACACCCACTTCAACTATTAATATAAGAACGTCACAATTATTAATCACAAGATTCAAAGGTGAGCAGAATTGAAGAGCCACTGTCTACAAATTATTTTTATTCCAATCCTTTGATTTAAAAAGAAACACAGCTTTGAAGTTAAAGGTGTTTATGGAGGTACTGGACACTGGAGACTGCAGACCAAGCACTGCAGTCTTGAAGCCCAGTTCCCCAACACAAGACTAAGGTCAAAGTCAGCTCAGGAAGTGAGGTCTGATTTTTATATTCTCCTGCCTTCACAGGCCAGAGGAGACTTGGGCTTTCCACTTACATGGCATAACTGGGCTGGACACACAAGGGCACTGGACACAAGCCTACTACTGTTCCTTTCTCCCTAACTCTGCAGACAATAAATCATGTCAAAGTTCTAATTTTTAAGCTATTACTTTTTAAAGTATTTTCAATAGGTTTCCATCCAACCAGCTCCATGAAAAAAAGTTTTGAAGTTCTTAACCTCACCTTTTCATGTGCTTAGTATTAATGTTTTCTCAAGTATAGGTTTCAAGGAACTGAGATTCAGGCAATAGGCAGTTGAGAATGACTTACATACTATGGCACATAAATAAAAACCGAACTGTTTTCCTATGCTAATCAACCTGTCTGCAAATCTTGTCTTCAGTATGAGGTTTTTTGAGTCAAAAAGGAAGTGCTTCCTAGCTAACAAAACTATTTTCAATAGAGGAAAGAGCTCTCCAATTCCTTTATTTCCCATAAATGCACTTTTAATACTCAGTAGTACGGTCATTCAGATCAGCAAAAATTGTTCGTGTATGTAGTTCCCTTTATGCCATAAAAGTCCTGTGCTGCATAATTTAATAATATGATAAGAAATAGGAAATATTTCACCACAAATAAGATGAATGAGATTTACTTTATTACCCTGCTATGAACACTTGCAAATGAAAGTATTCAAAATTGCTCATTTGAAAAAGAAAGGCCAATAGGTTTGAGGAGGAAGTTTTCTAGTACAAGACAATATCACAGGTCTATAGAAACACCTCTGCCCCTGAAAATAGAGGAGATAAGGAAAAGAAAAATAATTAAATCTCTTTTAACAATGAAGTTTAATGACTCAGATTATCTATTTGAGTTTCCTCTGGGTATTCACTATTTCAAACCAGGGTTTCTTTCTATTCAGGAAGTGCTGAAGCATGACAACTTCCAGCCTTTTCCTATTGTTTCATATTAGTATAAGTCAAAATGGATACTTAAAGGTTTCAATCAATCTGTTTGAAAGGGTACACACTTCATCAAGCTCTTAGTAAAAAAAACAAAAAACAAACAAACAAAAAAACTTGCTGGAAAAAAAACCCAACAAAACTTGCTGATCAGTGAAATTTTACTTTACCTTTTCTCCAGCTACTTTTATGAAAAATTTTTAAAATAGATTTCTCATTAAATAAGTGTAACCCATTCATTTTCTATTATTATATATTGTAGTGGTTTACATGCAAAACCAGCACATGTATTTACTTCTTTAACAATTATTAATAAGATTTGAGGCTACTTTCTCCAGACACCTTAAATAAATTGACCAGTTTCAGAAGAACCTGAAGGTTGATTTAATATATTAGCACCTTGAGTGTACATATTCAAGGAAGTTACTTGACCAGAATAAAAAGAAATCTACATTTAAAGTACTGCTTTTCACACTACATTTGAAAAAAATGAAATCAGAACCAACCTTATTTCTTACCAGTGACTGACTTTGCTGCTGAATAGGCTCCTGATTTCTCTGCTTCATTAAAAGCAGAACACTCACTGGTGTAGAGAACTGATTCTGTGAATAATCTCATTTAATTCCTTACACAAGCTCTGTCTTGTCTTTTAACCACAATATAAACTTTGGTCCATGATCTTCATAGGTATTCAAATTAATGGATCAAAACTTGACTTTATTTGCCATTCACCTGGGAAGAAGAAAACCGATGCAGGTCAAGAATTTACATAAAAGAAAAAAAAGAAAAAAGAAAAAAAAAGAAAAAAAAAAAAAAAAAAAAAAAAGTTGGTAGTGATTACAGCTGGTAAATACCACAGCATTGGAAAGAAGAGACATTGAAAATTTCAAAAAATTATGAGCATAAATCAAATAGAGATCCAGAAGGACTACCAGAGTACATTGTTGGTCAAGAAAGACTGTGAAAAATTCTGGGGTTTAGTATACATAAGCTTGGGGGTTTTAACCATTTCAATGACAGCTACAGGGGTATTGAAAGGAGAGATTTCCTTACAAGGATGTTCTATAAAAGTCAGTCTATAATGGTCAAAAAGGTTGGTCAGCATACTTAAACTTAAGAAACCCTGTAGGTGGGCCAAATATTTGTTTCCCATGTGTTTACAAGAGTATATTTCTGTACTCTGAGCAAGATGTGAGTGTATGAGGAGTGATACGGGCACAGGAAGGAGGTACAGCAGAGAAGACGACATGCCACCAATCACTATCGTGCTATGACCTAAATACATTATCTTTAAATTAATATCCTCATAAATACGAGTAGAGTAATTTAAAAGAAGCTAACCAAACATTTCTTTTTTAAAAGGTCTCTCAATAGCAAAGGTTTCATTCTCTATCATAACTCTCAGTCTACTTCATTATTCCAAGGCAGAGAGGCCATATAATTAAATTAACTGTGACTTTGCAACTAATTTTCAGATTTAAAAAAAACATATGGTACCTTTCATGGGACATTTAATCTGCTCATTCATTAAAAACTTTGACCCCCCAAGTATTTTCCTCAGTTCAATTAAAAATCTATTAGAATATTAGTTCATGCATCAGTGTCATGTAATCATCACTACTCAACACAAGACAAATATAATGAGTGAGAACTGAATAAACCTTAGTGCTAATTTCAATAAGAGTGCGACGTCTTTGAAGCAAATGCTTTACACTTCATGTTTTTCAGATTTCAAATGTTTATCATTGTTTTCATCTTTTCTGAGAAGGCACCTATTCCATACCCTCACCAATGAGCACCAAAAAATTCACAAGCCTGTAGGAAAACTCAAGGAAATATTTGGAGCTAGACATTGTGCTGCACTACAGAGGAAGCATGGAATGTTCCTACATGTGTTTACACCACCACTTTGATTTGGTCCCTGTTTTGCTCTTATCTGCCACTTTCAAACTGTCCAGAAGCTGCCTACACCAAGTTCAATCCTCTCCCTCTCTCTGTGCCATCCCCCATGTCATTGCTCCATGGCCACCATGCAAGAACACTGATTTGGTTCCATAACATCTCTTATAATTAGATAATCTCATAATTAAATAATCTCTTATAATTATCTCTTATAATTATCTCTTATAATAAGATAAGCCACTAAGAATGCAAAATCCAAAAAGAGCCAATCCAAAAAACGGGAATTTTTGCCCGTTATATGTCTATTATGCCTTGCAGTGCCAGACCTCTGCAAACACAGGGTGAAGAAGGATGGGGACAGAAAGGATCTTTGTCTGGAGCCCCCAGACCAAGACAAAAAAAGGCTGCACCTCCCAACACACCTGCAGAGGACAGAAAAGAGATCACGGCTAATGGGAGATGCAGCATAGGAGAGTAGGAAACCTTGACCTTTCTTTCCTCCTTCACCATCATACTTTGAGTTATTTCCTCTCCCTTGTTGTGGCACATCATTATCAATCTTCACTGCTAATTTATGATTAGTTTTTTAATAACCTTGCTTCCTCTCCTTTTTCTCCTCACTCATCATTACTACTTTCAGATACCTCCTTATTCACGCACAGAGGAGGTTTTTTAGGACCATTACCTTCTTGATTCCCTTCAGAAGAAATCCCACTGCCCTGCTGCATGCAAGTTTCAGATTCATTATTCCCTTTTTGCCTCTTATTTTCACTTCAGGGGCCAAAAAAAGGTCTAACCTTGTAGTTAGACTTGTAGCTTCTCTTTATGTATGTAAAACATCTCAAAACTCACCTAGAGAGACATGGATAAAACTTTATATAACAATAAAGTTTAAAACTTGTACCGTTAATGTGTCTCAGACTTAAAAAGCTGCAAGGAAAGAAAACTTCTGTAAAAAATTAATCTATTGTAAAACTACTTCCCAGATTTACATTTAGACAGTGAATGATACTCAGTGTAAACCATACCATGCCTGATATCTGTAATTCTAATCTAGATAACATTTGGAGTACGTAAATTATTGTACCACACAGAAAGGGTTTTGAACACTCTGAGCACTTAGCAAAAAACAGTTTAAAGTGTTTCAGAAATAATAAACAGTGAGCAGCCATAGAAATTTCCAGAGGTAATACTGCATTGATTTTATGATTAATTTCTAAGGAGTTAATACAAAATTGAAAACATTTTTTAGATTACAGCTTTGCACTGCTGGTTTGCATGAGATGGTTCTTTGCTGCCATTTTCTGTTTGGCTTTCTGTAATGAATTTTAGTGGATTTATCCAAAATAAGATGTTCCTACTGACTTAAAAGGTTACAAGAAACATGTTTCAAAGACAAGGTTCACCACACTGCAGTACTTGTTAACTCTTCATAATATCTATTTAAAATGTCTCTTTTTAAGAGCACTATAATGCAAGAGAGCACAATGAGATTTTTTAATAGAAAATACAGTGAGATTTGTCATAGAAACTGTTTTCCATTTTTCTGTTATTTTCAATTGTATACATTTGAGAGTGCATAGGAAAGGAAAATTCCAGACAGGGAAGGGAAGAGAGGGGGAAAAAAAAAAAAAAAAAAAAAAAAAAAAAAAAAAAAAAAAAAAAGGTCAAGCAAATACAGAGGTTATCTTTATATGGAGCAAATGGATGGCAACAGTTTTCTAGAGGGGTTCTTTAGAATCTGTTTGTTTTTTTTTTTTTTTATAATTCCTGTTGTATTTCAACTTTTATGGAGAAACTTTTATGAAGAGAGAGTTATGATAATTTGGAACCACACTGTAAAGAAAATGCAAATAAATTATATTGATAAAAAAAGATTATCAGGTGAAATAATATCTAATACACAGAAATCTTCCACTCAAATTTTCTACAGTTAGCACACTGAAAAAACAACCAAAAAACTCCACAATTTGCAAAAATAATATGCATAATACCTTGAATAATTTTGCTTTTTATATGAAATATAATGTGCATCTGAAGTTCAATTGCACTTTTTTGCATTATGAAGAATTTCTATTTAGTCCAGCATTGCTATTAACTTTTTAAAAATTTAATTACTGGGGAAATAATAATAATAATAATAATAATAAAAAAGTTACCCAATGTGAGTCTATGTTAACTCTTACTTCCCTTGTAATATGTAAAATTCTATTCTACTCTATTAAACCAATAGTCAGAGTCCTGTTTTTTTTTTTTTTTTACAGTAGGGAAACAAAATAAATCCTGTTTGAATTGTTTTCTAAAATGTTTCATACTTCTTTATCTAACTAATGTTAGTGGCAATGTTCAGCATCCTGAAAGATATCACAAGTTCTGTAAATTGATTGTATACTATGCCCCCCAGAACTGTCAAGAAATAGATAATATAATCTAAAATTATCATTAAGATAAGCAGAATATCAGGGAAGTAGTTGATAAACATTTCAGTAGAAGTTTCATCACAAAATGTACTGTGAATTGAATATAAAGGAAGTGCAACCTTGGGTATAAAATATTGATTTTTTAATCTTCCAATCTAGTTGAGGAATACTTGGTTGGCCCCAGTAATATATATTTAGGAAAAGCATGTCCTTATAGCTGCCTTCAAAAGGGTCACAGGGTAGATGATTCTGAAACAATAGAAACAAAGGAAAAATTAAAACAGAGAGAGCAAAATTGGAAACCAGGGAGGACAAAATCACATTTAGCTCTGGCAAGTATCTGCAGCCAGCAAGGAGCCATTGCCAGCTGGCCATCAGCTGGGGGTGGAAATATGTTCTAGCAACTGTTCTGAGTGGTTTCATCCCAAAACAGTGTCTTCTCTCTTCTGAAAGGGTGCCTGTCTTGGGAAGAACCATATGCACACATCCACAAAAGTCTAATCATTTAGGGAAACTTGCATTTTAGGGATAAAATGAAGAAAGACTCAGGAATAAAGGTAGCCAATGAAAACTGTGAAAACTTACCTGCTCTTACTAGAAATGTTTCCATGACAATTCCAATGTTTCCCATAGATTTTTACCAGAATAATATTCAACATGACCAGGTTTAGTTTCTAAACCTAAGCAGAGGGATTATTCCATAGATGATGTGAACAAAGTCAAGTCACTGTTTTCAATGGGATTTCAATGGGAGTCTGTTCAAGAACAGAGAAACTTTGTTATTGCCAAGTATGATACATGCCTGAAAAAAACATGAGAACAAGAGTCTATGGTTACTGAAGAATCTTCCAAATAAATATATAAATCAATAATTATTTGATAGATAACACTCCAGAAATGTTCATGGACTTTACCTTAAAATTGGAAGAGGCACATTGCATATCATTTATTCATTTAGGTGCTCTATACATCTCCTAACAGTAGTATTCAGGGGAATATTTTTAAAAGCATAAAAATACCTATAGACTACTCATTCTCCAGAGCCCTTTAGTGTCTTTAAATCCTCTAGTGATTTTGATATCTGTCTTTCACTGCAGGATTTTGATATCATGAAAAGCATCTGATTTGTTGATAAAGCATCTTCAAACAATCAGTATTCAAAGTTATTCAACAATGCATACTCTTTTTTCTAACTGGTAGACTTCTGACACATAGAAAAAACAAAATTGAAGACTTCCAGGGCAATCATAATTACTTCCACTTCTCAATTGTTCTCAGATCTATTCATGGGCAACCTCCTTACTATTATTCTTCATTTTTTAAGAAACTGAAATATACCAGGCTGAAGACACCAAACTAATTCTACTTTTTTGTTACATTTGAAGTAATTGTGCTGTTAATTCATGTAAGATAAAATTGTCCTTACTTTTTGTAAGAGTCTCGGCTTGACTTTCAAGAGGACTAAACTGGTTTATCTTCAGGGAAAAGAGCTATTTGTAAAGAGGATTTGCACATTGAATATTGAGCACTTAAGAAATTCTGGCCAATTTGCAGAAGTTGATCACCTTCAAACCCCCATGTCAGATTAAAAATATAATCTGGTATAAAAGAAAAAGCCCACCATTCCAGTTAAGGAAACCAGTTCTTTATGATCCTGAACTGATCAAGTGTTCCCTGGGTCACCTCTCTCCAATCGCAGCCTCTGAAGAATTTCTATTTCTGTCCCCCTCTCAAATCTCTCTGCTTGTCATGTAGTTTCAGAAGCACCTTTGATACGAGCCACAGAACAATCTTAAACAATTGTAGTTTCTTTTCCATGGCACCTGTTTAAGACTACCCCAGCTTATTAAATTGAAAGGGGAAAACAAAGGAGGGAATACTGCTTGCTTCCTTCCCCAGTTATGGAATTCTTAGAAAAGCAGAGTAAGAGTTCAATGTAATTTCTCTCTGCACACAAAAAAGCTTGCTACCCACTATAAAAATGAGATTATTCAAATACAAGACAAAAAGAAAAGAGATTTGTAAACGAATAGCTCTACTTAGAACTTTCTTATCATTTGCCCCAGATCTTGATTACCCAAAGTGGTACATTTTGCAAGCATACCTGAAAAGCACAAAGGTGGAGAAAAAGAGATATATTTTTCTTCATTTTTTCAACTCAAGTGTTCTCCAGAGGTTACACAAAATGGAGGTATAAATTCTTGGATTTTAGAGCTGTATAGTGTGTGGCTTTTCTGTACTGCCGGAAACCTCAAATGTTGTCTACTTAAAAACATCCAGTTTTTAGAAAAGGTGGAGGGCAGAATATGGTGAAGACAGATAATAAAGTTTGACCTGCTGTAAAAAAATAAGAAAGATCTTGATATTTGTAAAATAGCACTCTCTTCTCATAGTGATAGACTGAAGCATTTTGAAGGCTGAGCTTCCACCACAGAAGATTTCAAAGCTTTGGAAAGTGATAGATAGTGATAGATGCTAGGAGAAGTGGCTTTCTTCTGAATTTATACTTTTAATAAGGATGCACACGCTTGAAAAATCTGCAAGACACACTTCATTGCTAGAAATGTCTCTGCAGGACGAATTCTTTCTGTGTGACCTGTAGTTCTGACACACACCTATGCACTGCAATAGTCTCTTTTAATTCCATTTTTCCCCACCACACCCCCCAGCTGCTGACTCAGGAAGGCACCACTATTTCGATTACACGCTGGAGATGTTTTTCAAGTCTCATCTCTTTCCCTTCGCATTGGTGAGAATAAGGAAAAAAAGTATTTAAAATGAAAGTGATCATTTTTTTATTGTAAGTCCAGGGTGTTGGCCCTGGACGTATTTATGTTTTAAGCTGCAGTCCAGACATGCCCTTCCCTCCCCATTCCCATGAGATATATGATAGTTTGCTATATGCTTCATTTGTGAACAGGGAAAAAATACCAATTCTGCCAATGTGATACTATCCAAAGCATGAGAGATATTTATTTTTTTATATAGCATTCATCCAACTTATCTCTGCCTACCAGCCAGTCCAGGACACTATCAGCAACCTTCATAAGTCTCTTGTCTTTAAAAAAAAAAAAAAAAGAAAAAAAAAAAAAAAAAAAAAAGTCTTTTTCCTCCAGTGTGTCTGGGTATTTTTTATCCTTCTCCCTTGGACCATTTCCCAGGCTCATGCATTCTCTCTGCATTGCTCCAGTTAATTACTTACATTTGATGGCCACCTCTGTGAGCCCCATTACTTATTGCCACTTGTGAACTGCTGTAATGTGGGGTGTTTGTCACTTCCACCAAGGTCACAGCCAGCCCTGTTATCATGTGGCTGCTCTCCCTATCTGGCAATATTGATGATGGTGGGGTGTGAAGCATTTTCATCTCACAATGACCCCACACGAGCCAGCACCGCGTGTTCACCTCAGGTTACTTCTGCTGAGTAAGCCTTTAGTTCTCTGCAGCCACTGCTGCAAATGTTAACTGTAAGTCATTGTGGGGAGCTGGGAAGCAACGTAAAAATTCAGTTGCTGCAGCTTTTGTGGCTTGAAAGGTGACACTGGTCATTTTTCCCCCCAAGATTTTGCTGCTTGCTGCTAATCTTTCCCATCCATTGGTCCTCGCCAGTGGGAGTGAAAATAAAGTGTCTCAGTCTTAAATGACAAACATGACACTTTTCCATTATTTAATTTAGAAGGACATTTTTAACTTTTATATTCTAGACATTAACCTCCTTAAATTTTCACGATCCTGATTACCAGAGGTCCACTTTGTTTTATCGATAATATTTACAGCTGTATTAACAGTTCATAGTAAACACTTCAGGGGATTTGACTCCAGGCAGACTTACATACTTCCACCTGTTTTCATCCTCTCCTGCTGCTGTATTTTGACAATCCCTTATTCACCTTTTTTTTTCTCTAACTGTCTATATTGCACCCTATCCCCCCTTCCCAAAACTCCAGCTGTCTGTGAACCTTCTTGCTTTTATCATACATAGTCTCTTTCTCAAGAAGGATGATGAGTATCTAAGACTATACATTTTTATTGATCCTCGATATTAGCAAGAGAGCAGGCTGAATAAGATCATTAATAACTTCTCTGAACAAAGAATGAGAGGAGTCAACTTTCATTCAAGCTGCAAGCACCTTTCAGCTCAAAGGCATTGTGGCCAAGCAGAGCCTTGTCCTGAGTACAACACCTCTGTCAGTGCTGTTACCAGTGACTGACATGACTGGTGGCAGTGGGCCAGTCACCAGGCTTCCTCAAGCCTCAGTCTTCCCATCTGAAAATGGAAAAATGCTGAACTCTACATTCTTGCTTTGAAATTTTTCCATTGCTGCTTAGAAAAAAAACAAAAACAAAACCCAAACCAAACAACAAAAACAAAACAAACAAAACCACAAAAAAAACCCAGAAAAAATCCCACAACAAAACCAAAACAACACAAAACCAACCAACCAACCAACAACAACAACAAAAAAATTACAAAACACCAACTCCCCCACAAACATTTTCCATTCAAAGTTGTAACACACAACTTGTGACCTCAGACAACTTCCTTTTTCTCTAAGGTGTGAGAGCCTTTAGTCATGAGAACATTTGAATTTATTTCAGGAGCTGCTAGTGCACTGGTAAAAAATAAATTTAAAAAAAAGGGAATCCACGCTTCTAAGAAAAAGATTTCAAGTTATAGGGATAGAAAAATCTTTAAACAAGGCTACAGGAAAAATGTCAAGAACAAAGACAAATAAAATATCAGGTTTCTCCAAATTACAATCTTATGCATATGTCAGTGCCTTTTGATCCATACTCCAGAAGAGATTATGGCACAAGATTGTGCAAAGTAAACTCAAATCAAGGGTATACATTTTATCTAAAAAAAAAATTGAAAAGTCCACCAGGATAAACAGCCTAAAATGACATTTTATGTGTCTATGGTCAGTCAAAAAATCTTAACATGCCTGAAGAATATTAGACCGCCCTTAGAAACTTCTACTAGAAACATATTATTAAAGCCCAGTTTAAAATTTAGCTGGTACAATGCTTTGCCCAAAATTCAATCATTGTTTAATTTAATACTCCACTTAGTTTTAATACAAGCTCAAAAGCAAAGGTACCTATATTAAAATATCATTTGCTCATTATCCTGATCACTGCAGACAGATATTATTGGATAATTTCATCTGCAGTAGTAAAAAGTATCCCTTTAATTAAGAAATAAGGGAGAACAAAAATACTAAAAAGGATAACAAACTAGTGAGCAAAGTAGGTACAGGAATGAATAAATACTCACCATTTAGACTTAGAGTGGTGGTAGGGAGAGAGGATTTGGGATCAACCTGTGAAGGACACTGACTTGGACAGTGTGTACCCCTGTATCCATTAAGATAAAAGATTAGGCGCTGCAGCTGAAATATAAATTAACTTCATAATTAGCAAACAGATAGAGAATATTAGCAGATACAGGATATAGGCAAATCTGTCCCACAAAGAAAATGGTCTTGAAAACCTTGGTCACTTTATTAAGTCAAACTCTAATCTTTTAAATAACTTAGAAAATGTATTTAATTCTCTATTATGTTGTTTCCTGCATATATAATCAAGTGGGCAAAAAGCAAAATTTAGGCTGATTCAGGCTGATTTTCAGCAGCCTTGTCTACCCAAAATTCCAGCTCTGGCAACACATTGAGCAGTGTACTGAAGAAATACTGTTCCACATAAACTAGAATGTGATGTGTGCAAATACGATAATTGGGAAGAGATCGTAATTCACATCTACAAGGAAGAACACTAACCACAAAATAGCCAGGCTATAATTCTAAAAATTAGCTAATTTGTGTTTCCCATTAACTATTTCTAATTAAATATTAGTTTTTTATTACTGACATTAGGCAGAGAGGAGAAATACAATGATGGAACTCCATCCAAAAACCATAGAGCATCTTTCTAAAAGGTAGAGGAAAAAATATTGTTTACATATTTGCCTATATTAAAACAACAACCCAATAAAATTTGATAACATGCTCAATTTTCAACTTTTCACTAATCCTAGTCTTATTCACAAAAACATTTAGATTTTTCATCCCAAACACCTCAAACAATCACAATTATATGCTGATAAATCTCTAATACCGCATTACTTTCTCATCATCTGTGACTAAAAAAGGCACATTCCAGTCGACATTACTTTTAAAAGATATTAAACAGTCCATCAAAATGGACATATTAAGAGTGACAAGGGTAACCACATCACCAAAAATTGATAGAAGTTGCTATATGTGATTATTTGAAGGTCTGTTTGTTAATTGAGGCTTTTTTTCCTTTGACTTAGTTGCCTTAGTGCACTCTATTTCCTCAAGTGAGGTAAAAATGAAGGCATTCCCCCATAAGACCCAACAGTGCATTTGAATTAAACCTAACACATTCTCGAGTTTATGCTGAACTTGCCCTCTTTGTAATTTCTTGTCAATTATGCATGCATTCTACCTGTATCTTCAACAAGAAACAAGTGTGCTTAGTTAAATAGAATTATTATTTAATTACCTTTTTTAATATTTGTTGCTTTATTTAATGAGACACTAGGTTAAGAATTTAGTCCTTGTTATTTTTCTCTTACAGGGTGACATAAGCAGAACATAATTAACTAGATCTGGATCCAATATAAATTTACTCCATTGAATAAAAAGCAGTTTACATCACTTATGTCAAGGCTCTTAACATGGAAGAAATGTATCTCTAGCAAGATAACACATTTAATTTGCCATACTATAGTAGTATGTGTATTATCACATAGAATTAAGATTATTGCTCACTCAAGTCAAAGTAAAAAAATCTATAAACAGTGTTTTGCAGTATTAGAGTTCATCCTGTTCCAGATAATGTAGTAACTCCTGTTGGTAATTAGATGTATAGACTGCTTCCCAAAGACATGCATGAGTCATTGTCTGGAACTTGTCCCTCTAAAGAAAATCATCAACACTTGTAGAGAAAACCATCTCTATCAGTGTTTCCTCCCTCAAATTAAAGATAGCCAGCTTGGCAAATGCTTAGAGTTGCTGTCAAAAAGTTTCACAAGTTAAGTAGGGCTACTTAACTGAGTGCCAAAACAAAAATGGATTGGGAAATTACAGCAATCTCACTAGCAAGAGTGGGACCAGAACAGTCATATATCCTAGAGATACATAAAATCATTTTAAACATGTAATTAGAGGTAAAGCTACAAACAATATTAAGTCCCTAATAAATAAATAAATAAATAAATAAATAATAAAAAAAAATCCTTCTATCTCTTAACCTACTATTCCAGGAAAAAAGGAACATATCTTCCAGCTTTGAACTCAACCATAAAGTAGAAGGATCTACAGTGTGCCCCTAAGAGGTTCTGTTGCAGGTTGTTGGGAAGGTTTGAAGGCAAATAAAACACCACACACCCTTATTGTAAGGGGACTAAAATACACAAAAAACAAGACAATTCTCTCTCCTGGTGGATACCTGTCCTGAACTGCTTGCTCTGCACATCACCCTGTGACCACATGAAAGCAAACCCTTGTGAAACTCTTGTATTCCCACCAGTTTGGCAGCTACAGTAAATCCATTTCCTTTAATTCGTTCTTGTTTTCACTGCTGTTTTTTTCCCCGCTTCCAAAAACAGAGTGGGACTTCCTCTTTCTGCTGCAAACTACTATCAGCAGCAGTATCTGCAGCTATCTCCAGGAAAACTAGTGTTGTTGTCTTGGTTTTCTTCAAATGGCTGCTGTTCTTCCTGATGTCCTGATGTGTGCTAGCACTTACACTATAAGACTTGGTGATTTTTCGTAGGGAAAAGAATTATCGAAACACATAATTATAGTTCTTGTGGTCCTTATTCTCCTACTCTGTTCTCTGGACTTCAGTTGTAGTGATCATGCCCTCATAGCAACGAAAACCTTGACCTTACTGCAGAAAAAGCAACCCACAACCCTTTATTTTCATCATTAAGACATTCATCTTATTGAAAGAGGAGGACTCTAATTGCAAACTCACTATAAAGACTGGTTTATGCACTTCAGTTAATATGTAATCACACAGAAAGCATACTACCAACCTCACCTCCATCTGTGCTGCTGCCTGAGAGGCAGATTCCCACTCAAGATGTACAGAAAAAGAGCCTTTATCAGGAAAAGAAAACAGATTTTCAGGTAAATGAGCTCTTCGGATTTAAAACGGAGGCAATTTCAAATCTGCATACAAATTGCAAACAATTAATTAAGTTTAATTGCATATATTAGTCAGTCCATCTGAAAGATGTTTTCTGACTAGAGAGCAGAAAATGCTGTAGAAGGGAAAAAGGCTGTTGTCTTTCAGAGGGGAAAATCTGTACTGTCCGTAACCATCCAAAAATAATTAAAGCAGCAAACAAAGGAAAGGAGATAGTAATCACGAAATGGAAAGAATGCATCAATGAGGCTGACAAGCAGCTCCGAGATTTTATTTGTTACAACAAAGTTTTAGAAATGGTTATATCTCTATCTCTCCTGTGTACCAGTGGTCTATACTCAAGCTGCCATTCTAGTTTCTTTGTCTAAAGACACTAAAAAAACCCTGAGGAAACAGGAGTCTTAAACCTCTTTTAGGATTCTTGTCCCCTCTAAATGTCGAGATCCAGCAGAGAATAGTCAAGAGTGTTCCCTGACTAATTTCTACCTCCAGCAATCTTTCCAACCAGATGAAAAAGAATTCAAAACAGGTATTTGAATCATGATTTTAAAGAGTTAAGATTTTAACTAAGGGTTAGAAGCAATTTATATTGATCAAGATGTAAGTTAGACAAGTAAATGGTAGGTTAATGATTATTAGATGCCTAAGCTAGAGCTGTTATATTTTGAGTATGTTTATAGAAGAAAGTGGAGTAAGTGAACTGTCATAAGAACAGATTGAAATCAGTAAGAACAATGGCCAGCACCTGAACTTCAGACCAATCAACCACAAAGCAGGGGACCTTGGATCATGCCAGAGGGTCACTGAGACCTGATGAAGACTCTCCTGACTTCATCCTTGGAGACCACAGACCCAATTCAAGACCACCGACCCAACTCAAGACCACCGACCCAATTCGAGAGAACTGTGCACACGTGAAGGACTAATAGCCTCATTTTAATACAGAGCGGGGATGGGAGGTGTATTGTATGTAAGGTACATACATGTATTGTATGTAAGATCTTGGAAAAGAAATAGAGGGAAAAGAACCTTGTTCAGGGCAGGCACACCTTTTGGAGATGACTCCCGTCGTACCATACATACATATCCAAACGTACCACTTTCTAACTTTAATTAGTTAGAGGGTCTTTGTTTGTCACTATATCGGTTTTTAATGACTCATATTGTGAACAAGAATCATTGATACTATTACTATAAAAGTAGCAGTTGCTCGGTCAGTCATAAATTGATTTTTAAGAATACAGATAGAAAAATAATAATATGAAACACCCCTTTAAACACCAGCATATCTTCAGAGGAGAGCTTTTTTGATACCTGAAAAGATTTTAAACTCAACTAGAGCAGTATTCTTGGAAAACACTTCCTATGGACAATTCTTTTTCACAAAAATACAGCATTTGAAAGCTTACACCCTGTGCTAGAAGAATTTTCAGTATTAAAAGATATTTCTCAGAAAGTCCTACCTTTCAAACAGCCCTTTTTATCATTAAACTCCCCAAATGCATTATATCAAAAGTCACCTGTTCACACCAAGACAAAAAACCCCACAAATCTAGATACCCACATGAGATGTCATTCATAGTGGAAAAAATCATCCCATATCCAGCCCACATCCTTTCCAAAATGCAGGGTACACCATCCAAAACACCAACAGTGCTCCACGTGCAGTTTGTATGGAACAACAGCCTCACAGTGACCTTGCAAAGACAGGGGATGAAGGGCACAGCCATCCAGGGCAGGGCATTTATCCTGAGCCAACTCTGACTCCCTTCTCCTCCCCACCAGGGAGGCTCCCCAAAAGCCTGGGAAAGATGTACTAATTCACACAAAAACTAGAAACTGGAATCCATAACACTAGAGGATACTCGCAATTAGAAACTCCATAGAAGCACTGCCCGTATGGAACACTAATTTCCCTCTGTTAACCAACAGCGTCCCCCAGATGATAGGGAGACAGTGAATTTTTCATTCTAAGTCAGGAAAAAAGACAAAGACATGGTTAACACCTCCTTATAGATGCCAATTATCTATTATACCATGGTCTAAGTAACTCAGCTAATTAAGTTAGAATAATTGTTTTCAACTGATATTTGGTTTCAATGATTGCTGTTTCTCTTTCCGACAGGAAGATCACATATCCCTACAAGATGCAGATTTCCTTCCAGACTACACTGTTCGGTCTAAGAGGAGACTTTCGGCCAAAATCTTGTAGAACATAACAGATACCATTGTACTGGTTCTGTGACCAAAATGCTACAAAAATTTCAGAAACTTAATTGACCTGAAGATGTTAAACTTCCAAACACACGGCAGTAAAAGAAACATCCGTGAAAGCAATTTTAAACCGAAGGGGAAATGGAAGTAAACATAAACTGTGAGTCACAGCTGATACACTAGCGTGCTAAGAGACTTGGAAGAATGAGATGGAAATGAGTGAGATGGGAAAAGTGAGAGCAAAACCAAATTTTTAAAGTAGAAACCACACATCAGCTAAAAATAAATTGTTCAAGTGAAAAGCTCTATCAGAATTTAGGGGAAAAAAAAGATAGGAAGAAATAGGAGTGAATTAAAAGATAAAACTAGAGGACACAAATGAAAGCCCATGTAACCGAGATTTATTTTACTAGTCTCCTACATTTTGTTGCATCTCTGTTACAAAATTAACATGAGAGCTATTACCTTATCCGAGGAAAATTATTTATTATGTTTGTCACTTAGACCAGAGAGATTTAAAGTCCTGGGGTTTAACAAAAGAAAATTCTGTCTGGTTCCTGAAATTATACTGGTCCCCTCAGAAAAACTTCACCAGCAATGCTACATTTGCTAAGATTACATTCTCCATTGCTGTCTTTGCTCCTTTTCTAACCATTACATACACCGGTAATCTTGTCAGTACCGGTTCTGCAGTATTACAAGAAAAATTCTCAGGACAGTCAATTTCTGAGCAGGACAGATTCAGCTTAAATGAAGACAGTTATACACTCCCCTCACTCAGACCACTACACCCATTAAGATCTCATTAGTCAGCCAATTGCCTCATCCTACTTAAGATATTAAAGAAATGAGCGGGTCATAAAATCCTCATCACCGTGCATTTGGACCAGTATATCTTTGCAATAGTATAGTTCACGCCCTCAGATGAATAATAACAGCTCAAACTTCACCGTGCCTGTTGAGGAGAACTCGATTAAATCAAGGTCATTTTGGTTCAAAATTATAATTTTGGGGTCCATCAAATTGGGTTATATAATATTTCTGGACCTTTCAGGTAACTGTCTGTATCCATGGAAACAAAAACATGTAATAGAAGGACAAGGGCAAAATGTCTCCAAACTCCAGCAATCTGCCTTTGTGCATAAATAATCATAGAGCAGGCTCAGGACAAATCCCTCCATATCACTGACAATGAAAAGTCATAAATAACTCATCTAAGCCCTCCCCCAACTCAAAACTGACAAATCGAGTATGTCTTCTTTTTTTGCATCTCCTTTCCTTCTTCCCTTGGTTCTTCCTTATTTCAGGAAAATTCTATGCTATAAAGCCTAAATCTTAAAACTCAAGCAAAGACCACCCTATATCTGGCACCTTGAGTGCTCACCTGTTTTTTTATAAAGTTGTATGTATCTAAAATCTTGTGCACAAATAGAGCAATGACATGCTGAAAAAGACTGAGTTTTATATATTTCAAAGAGAATCACTGATGAAAATTAATTCTCTGCCTGTATTTTAGGCAGAGCAGAAATTCACCCACTTTACCAGCCTGACCTTCACATTAATCTACTCCAGATGCTTCAGAGGAAGGAAAAGGGAGTCCTAACACACATAGGAGATTAGTAGCACAGCAAAAAAAGAAAAGTAGAGGCAGGATGAAAAAAATAAACAGCGAAATGAATCACATAGAGGAAAAAAATGAAAGAGAAAAAAAAATGGAGAGGCAGATTTTAAAAGCAAAGATAAGTACTCTGAAATTCCTAGCTTTTTTAGAACTGAAAGGTCCCTTCTGGGAACTTCTTTATACCTTTCTACAAGTACTTCAGAAAACCAATTTAGCATAAAAATAGACGCTGCAACCAAAACAATGAAATGTTGAAAGATTGCTTTTCATACAGACTAAAACTGCACTATTATAAATGTTCTAAAATTATTGAAAGCCATTCAATTTTTATCTAAAAAATCCCCCAGTGCAGAATAAAATGGAAAGAAAAAGTCATAGCCACCTAATAGAAACCTTCTATAGTTACCCTAACAGAATCATTGAACCATCAAAAACCAAGCAATGTGGGGAGCCTTTTTAGTCAACAGAGACGTGAAACAAATATCAGATCTTTCAGATTCCCTGTAAGAGTGAGACATTTTTTGTTTGTAAGTCTTGACTTTTTTTTTTTACATGCAACGAGGTTGATATCACAATAACCCTTCAGGACAAAAATATTTAAAGGACTACTCGCTAACAGTCTGAAAGTGTCACTAACATGTGATGGCTCAGCAGCAAAGGGCATTAACACCTTCCAAAAGTGACAGCAGCTGCTTTGGAGCATTCTGGTCACCTGCTGTTCTGCAGGGCAAGAGGTTGAAGAGCAGAAATAAACCCAGTTATTCCAGAGAATATGGAGAATCATTCACCTTCCAGGAAGATAATGCACATCACAATTTTTTCCCAGGTTTTAGCCTTTTAATAAAAACAAGAACAACAAAACAAAACCAAAAGAGCTGCCTACCCAACTGCATATTCCTAACTTCAGAAATAAATATTTCAAAATTAAGCTTTAGGGCATGCTCTGTTTTCTACTGGGATAGAGTTAATGTCCTGGTTTGGGACAAATTTGGGAGAAAACCCCTGTATAGGATCCCTCTAAGGAAGCAAACCCACGTGGCCCCTCCCTCCAACCGGTCCGGAAAAAAAAACCAAAACCCTCTTTGGAGAAAAGTGGAAAAAACTATTTTACTAAACAAATGAAGTGCATACAAGTATAAAGAATGAATAGTATGAAACAATAAAACCTCTCCTTCTGAAGTGAGATGGCAAACTGAGAAAGTCCTTGCCGTGGGTGTAGCTCGGCTCTCTCTCAGCGTCTCCAGTCCCAGTCCCTCCGGCGCTGCTGGAAAATGCCGAGGTCCAGGCCCCGGTGGGCCCCAGGTGCAGCCCCCAGTGCTCCCCTGGGTTTTCAGTCCAGAGCAGGTTTAAACAGTTCCAAGAAAAAGGAAAAAAAACAGTCCAGGGAAATTCTCTGCCCTAGCTAGCTGAAATTAACTAAAAGCAAAGAAAAAAAATCTCTGTCCTGCAGTCTCTCCAAGCCTCCGCCGAACACGCCGTCCGCAGAAGAATGTGGAGGAGTCAGGTAGTTTTCTCAAAACAAACTCCGCGCTTCTCCTTGCTCTTAGAACCAGTCTTAAAGGCACAGGACTCAATATACAGCACAAACAGAACAGACGATTGGGGATACAGGCATCATAAAGTTACCCTAGGACATTCCACCCCTTGTATCCCCATATCGTCAATTTACTAAAACTAATATATATTCCAGCTCTACACACACATACATCTATATAAAAACAATATGCAATATACAGCTACATACAGTGGCAGTACCATTCAGCACACAGTGATAATTACACACGGTTCTCACCCAACAATCAAATCTCCCTGGGGTACACATCGTGTGGTTCCATCTTTCTGCATTACCCACCATGTGCAGCCTGGTCCCTGAGCAAAGACAATCCCACGGATGGGATCCTCTGTACTTGAAGCAGAATTGATCCAAACTCTCTTCCCTAACAAACCTCTTACATGTACTACTGGGACTTTCTCTCCATCTACTGTATGTAGGGACTCAGATTGGGCAGGGCCTGCTCTGTTGGTGGAACCTCGGGTGTTAACTAACCAGGTGGCCTTTGCTAGATGCTGCTCCCAGTTTTTGAATGATCCCCCACCCAGTGCTTTCAGGGTGGTTTTTAGCAGTCCATTATATCTTTCTATTTTCCCTGAAGCTGGTGCATGATAGGGGATATGGTACACCCACTCAATGCCATGTTCCCTAGCCCAGTTGTTGATGAGGCTGTTCTTGAAATGAGTTCCATTGTCTGACTCAATTCTCTCGGGGGTACCATGCCTCCAAAGAACTTGTTTTTCAAGGCCTAGAATGGTGTTACGGGCCGTAGCGTGAGGCACAGGGTAGGTCTCCAGCCATCCTGTGGTGGCCTCTACCATTGTGAGCACGTAGCGCTTGCCTTGGCGGGTTTGGGGAAGGGTGATGTAGTCAATCTGCCAGGCTTCCCCGTACTTATACTTGGACCATCGCCCTCCATACCATAGGGGCTTCACCCGCTTGGCCTGCTTGATGGCAGCACACGTCTCACAGTCATGGATAACCTGAGAAATACTGTCCATGGTTAGATCCACCCCTCGGTCTCGGGCCCACTTATAGGTGGCATCTCTGCCCTGATGGCCTGAGGCATCATGGGCCCATCGAGCTAGAAACAACTCTCCTTTGTGTTGCCAATCTAAGTCTATCTTTGACACCTCTATCTTAGCAGCCTGATCTACCTGCTCGTTGTTTCGGTGCTCCTCATTAGCCCGACTCTTGGGGACATGGGCATCTACATGACGGACTTTGACAGGTAGCTTCTCTACCCGAGTGGCAATGTCCTTCCACTCATCTGCAGCCCAGATTGGCTTTCCCCTACGCTGCCAGTTGGCCTTTTTCCACTTCTCCAGCCATCCCCACAGAGCATTGGCTACCATCCACGAATCAGTGTAGAGGTAGAGCTTTGGCCACTTCTCTCTTTCAGCAATGTCCAGGGCCAGTTGAACAGCTTTGAGCTCAGCGAGTTGGCTTGACCCACCTTCTCCTTCAGTGGCTTGTGCAACCTGTCTTGTGGGGCTCCATACAGCTGCTTTCCACTTCCGGTTCATCCCTACGATGCGGCAGGAACCGTCAGTGAAAAGAGCATAGCGTGTTTCTTCTGCTGGCAGTTGGTTGTAGGGTGGAGCTTCTTCAGCACGTGTCACTTGTTCCTGCTCCTCTTCATCCATGAGACCAAAGTTTTCACCTTCCGGCCAGTTTGTAATTATCTCCAAAATCCCAGGGCGATTTGGGTTTCCAATGCGGGCGCGCTGAGTGATGAGGGCAATCCATTTGCTCCATGTGGCATTGGTGGCATGGTGGGTAGAGGGAACTTCTGCTTTGAACATCCATCCCAGCACTGGTAGTCGAGGTGCCAGCAGGAGTTGTGTTTCAGTCCCTACTACTTCTGAGGCAGCTTGAACTCCTTCATAGGCAGCCAAGATTTCCTTCTCTGTTGGAGTGTAGTTGGCTTCGGACCCTCTGTAACTTCGGCTCCAGAATCCCAGTGGTCGGCCCCGAGTCTCCCCAGGCACCTTCTGCCAAAGGCTCCAGGACAGGCCATTGTTCCCGGCTGCTGAGTAGAGCACGTTCTTCACCTCTGGTCCCGTCCTGACTGGGCCAAGGGCTACGGCATGAGCGATCTCCTGCTTGATCTGGGCAAAGGCTTGTTGCTGTTCAGGGCCCCAGTGGAAATCGTTCTTCTTGCGGGTGACCAGGTAGAGAGGGCTCACAATCTGGCTGTACTCAGGAATGTGCATCCTCCAGAAACCTATGGCGCCTAGGAAAGCTTGTGTCTCCTTTTTGTTAGTTGGTGGGCACATTGCTGTGATCTTGTTGATGACTTCAGTGGGAATCTGACGCCTTCCATCGTGCCACTTTACTCCCAGAAACTGGATCTCTCGAGCAGGTCCCTTAACTTTGCTCTTCTTGATAGCAAAGCCAGCCTTCAGGAGAATCTGGATGATCTTCTCTCCTTTCTCAAACACTTCCATTGCTGTGTTTCCCCACACAATGATATCATCGATGTACTGTAGATGTTCCGGAGCCTCACCCTTTTCCAGTGCAGCCTGGATCAGTCCATGGCAGATGGTGGGGCTGTGCTTCCACCCCTGGGGCAGTCGGTTCCAGGTGTACTGTACGCCCCTCCAGGTGAAAGCAAACTGAGGCCTGCATTCTGCAGCCAGAGGAATGGAGAAAAAGGCATTAGCAATGTCAATTGTGGCGTACCACTTTGCTGCCTTGGACTCCAGCTCGTACTGGAGTTCCAGCATGTCCGGCACAGCAGCACTCAATGGTGGAGTCACTTCGTTCAAGGCACGGTAGTCCACAGTCAATCTCCATTCTCCGTCAGACTTGCGCACAGGCCAGATGGGGCTGTTGAAGGGTGAGTGGGTTTTGCTGACCACCCCTTGGCTCTCCAGCTCACGGATCATCTTGTGGATGGGGATCACAGCATCTCGAGTTGTTCTATACTGTCGGTGATGCACTATTGAAGTGGCAATTGGCACTTGTTGCTCTTCCACCCTCAGAAGACCTACAGCAGATGGGTTCTCTGATAGTCCAGGCAAGGTATTCAACTGCTTAACACCCTCTGTCTCTACAGCTGCTATCCCAAATGCCCACCTAAATCCCTTTGGGTCTTTGAAATACCCATTTCGGAGGAAGTCTATGCCCAAAATGCATGGAGCTTCTGGGCCAGTCACAATAGGGTGTCTCTTCCACTCATTTCCAGTCAGGCTCACATCAGCCTCCACCAAAGTAAAATCTTGTGAACCCCCTGTCACCCCAGCAATGGAAACAGATTCTTCCCCCACATGTCTTGATGGAAGTAATGTGCACTGTGCACCAGTATCAACTAAGGCCTCGTATTTTTGTGGTTCTGATGTGCCAGGCCAACGAATCCACACAGTCCAAAAAACACGGTTTTCCCTAGCCTCTACCTGGCTAGAGGCAGGGCCCCTCTAAGCCTGATTATCCTTATTTCCCTGGGTAACCGGAGCTGCTTCCTTCTTGCTGGAACTTCCTCTCATAGTCTTGCCATCCAACAATTCATGCAGCCGTTGTGTCATAGCATCAGTAGATTCTCCATCCCATCTTTTCATGTTTTCTCCACAATCACGCAGGAAGGACCACAGCTTAGCCCGTGGGATGCCTTTTCCCTCTCTATCTAGGGAACGTTTGCGTGTGGTGCCAGAGCCCCTAACTTGTACTGCAGAGATCTGGAGAATGTCCTGCTTGAGTTCTTTGTGATTCTCCTCCATCTTGTCTGCTAATCCCCGCACCTGTGTTTCCAGAGCTGCAATTCTTGCATGTGTTGGACCATGCACAGCATCTGCATATGTTCGTAGCTTCTTCGCCATATCAAGCACGGTCTCCTCTGTCTCATCCCGCTTCATTATTGCTAAAGCAGAGGAGTATTCTTGTGGCCCAAGTCGTACAAGTTTTCGCCACATCACAGGTGTACATGGTACCAAGTCAGGGTTCCTAGTGTTTATGTCCTCTGAGAAGACAATCTCCGCCACTGCCATTTCCCTCAAGCGCTGGATCCCTTGTTCAATGGTTTTCCACTGGGTTTGCTGCATATAGAGATCGTCGGCACACAGATATCTTTGTGCCACACTTCCCAGGACCCGTTCCCAGAGACTGCAAGGACTAGCCTCCCTCATCATTTCTTGGTCAATAACTGGATCATGTGACAGGGATCCCAGATGTCTCGCTTCAGTGCCATCCAGTATTGTAGCCTCGCCTGCAGCATCCCAAAGACGGACTAACCAACTAATTATAGATTCATCAGGTCGTCGAGTATAATCCTTTCTTAGGCCACGAAGATCCTTCAGGGAAAAGGACTCAATAGTATCTCCTGCTCTTGCAGCAGTTGGTCGGGCTCCTGCTCTTGCAGCAGTTGGTTGGGCTCCTGATGTTGTAGCAGCTGGTTGGGCTCCTGATCGTGTGCTAGTTGGTTGGACTCCCGATCTTGTGCCAGTTGATTTGGCTTCCGATTTTGTATCAGTTGGTTCGGCTTCTGACTGTGTATCATCAGTTGCTTCAGCTTCTGATTGTGTGTCAGGTGGTTTGACTCCTGACTGGGTGTCAGGAGGCATTGAGGATCCTTCACCTGAATCATCGTCTACTGGTCGATCGGTTTTGTCCGTGTGCTTCTTTCCCTTCTTTACTGCAGCAACTGCCGGTGTCTTAGCCTCACTGTCTGGTTTAGCTGCAGCCTGAATAGCTGTGGGGTTGGCTGCAGCCTGAGTGACTGATTTATCTCCCTGCTCCCTTGCCTCTATCTGCTGCCCTACAGTGTTTAGCAGTGCGTGACTCATTCTAGAAAAGCTATAAACCATATAGAGGAAAGTCACCAGGTGAAATACCAGGGAGGTGGGGTCTTTAACATTCAGGAGACGCTGAACCTTCTCCAAAAGTGATGTAACTGACTCAAAAGAGAAGAAGGAAAGAAGAGGCTGAAGAGCCTCATCCCCTACTCCTCCTCTAACAAACTGGGTGCAATTGTTGATAAATCCCCAAAACATGCTGCTGGAACTAGGACGCAGGGTAGGACGAAAAAACCATAAACTGAACATACCCAGAACAAACTCCAGTATCTTTATAAGCTTCTTGTAAACCATAATCACCGAACCCAGCAAAATAGCTATTCTAATTTGTGCATCCCTAATGTAAAAGCTGTATGTTAGGGACAATATTGGAGCTATTTCTGGGTAAGAAAACAAACCTAGGGACCAGAAAGGTATTAAAACCTCAAAAAAGCCTAGGGAACAGAAATGCAGAAAAGACTCCATTCTAAGAGACATTAGGAATTCAAGAAGCAACATGGCCACTGACTGTTTAATCCCCACCCAAAGGACAACCAAAAAAATGCAGTTAATAATAATCAATACAAGTTTTTTCCACTCTCTCGTGCCCCGCAGTGGGCGCCAGTTAGAAATATGTCCTGGTTTGGGACAAATTTGGGAGAAAACCCCTGTATAGGATCCCTCTAAGGAAGCAAACCCACGTGGCCCCTCCCTCCAACCGGTCCGGAAAAAAAAAACCAAAACCCTCTTTGGAGAAAAGTGGAAAAAACTATTTTACTAAACAAATGAAGTGCATACAAGTATAAAGAATGAATAGTATGAAACAATAAAACCTCTCCTTCTGAAGTGAGATGGCAAACTGAGAAAGTCCTTGCCGTGGGTGTAGCTCGGCTCTCTCTCAGCGTCTCCAGTCCCAGTCCCTCCGGCGCTGCTGGAAAATGCCGAGGTCCAGGCCCCGGTGGGCCCCAGGTGCAGCCCCCAGTGCTCCCCTGGGTTTTCAGTCCAGAGCAGGTTTAAACAGTTCCAAGAAAAAGGAAAAAAAACAGTCCAGGGAACTTCTCTGCCCTAGCTAGCTGAAACTAACTAAAAGCAAAACAAGATCTCTGTCCTGCAGTCTCTCCAAGCCTCCGCCGAACACGCTGTCCGCAGAAGAATGTGGAGGAGTCAGGCAGTTTTCTCAAAACAAACTCCGCGCTTCTCCTTGCTCTTAGAACCAGTCTTAAAGGCACAGGACTCAATATACAGCACAAACAGAACAGACGATTGGGGATACAGGCATCATAAAGTTACCCTAGGACAGTTAACTTTCTCCCTGTTAGCTGGTGCAGTGCTGAGTTTTGGATTCAGTATGAGAATAACGTTAATGACACACTGGTGTTTTGGCTGGTGCCGAGCAGTGCTTATCCTAAGTCAAGAACTGTTCAGTGAGGAGGGATACAGGGATTTTGGAGGGAGCAGGGTCAGGACAGCTGGCCTGAACTGGCCAAAGGGATAGTCCCCACCAGGGAACGTCATGTCCAGTACACAAACTGGGGAGAATTGTCTCTGAGGGGCTGATCACTGCTCAAGGACAGGCTGGGCATCAGCCAGTGGGTGGTGAGCACGTGTATTGTGCACCACTTGTCGTTATTGCACTTAGTCTCTCTCCCCCTCTACTTTTTCTTTCTATTATTATCATTAGTATTTGTCTGTAACCGTTCTTATCTCAATCCACAAATGCTTTTTTGGATGGACTTTTTTGTTGTTGTTGTTTCTCCCCTGATTTCTCTTTCTGATCCCAACAACAGGACAGAGGCAGGGAGGAAGGAAGTGGCTGTGTGATATTTCATTGCTGGCTAGGGTCAAACCACAGCAAGGCTTTAGTTCCCTCTTCCATGATTTTAACATTTAATTGGATTCAAAATTATAAATTTATCAATAGTCGTTTAAAAGGTTGAGAGCAGTACATTTTAACAAAGCCTAATGGCTTTCAGCAAACATAGATTTTCTTTTAAGAGTCTGTTATAAATCTAAATTGTTTACAAAGCCTCAGCAAATAAGTTTGAGTTTATTCTTTTTTTTTTTTTCCTGATCAATAGCAATTCAAATCTTATCCTTCCAAGAATAAAAATGCCAATCTTGGTTCTCTATCTATTTCATGAGGTAACCAATTTTCTTTTTTAATCTGCAAAGAAATTGTGTTTTTTTCAGACTTTCTCTCAAAAAACAGAGAGAAGAGAGAAAAAGTGGGTGAAAGAGAGAGCAAGAAGAAAATAAGCCCTGAATTCAAATTGTGACTCTACTCAAACACTGCAAGACAAATCTGACCTGTTTAAAGATGTGATTTACAATTCAAAATCATTACAAAATTATTTTTTTAAAAAAATATTCTACCAGCTAGATAAATAAAGCTCATTATAATAAACATTCCCCCCCCCAAATTGTGTTAATTGCTAATAAAACTGATAAAACAAAAGGACTACATCACTAGTAGGTTATACATGAGAGAGTACCAGAGGACTCTAACTAATTTCCTTCTCCTAGTGTATCTGTAAACAAGAGAGTTTATAGAAATATTTGAATTAACGTTGTAGGAATTGCATCCCAGAATTTAACTATATGCCTGATAGTGCTGAGATCTAATAAAAGTCAAGGTCTCATAAACACGAGTTTGTACCTGGCTCTGCCTTTGAACTAAAAAAAAAAAAAAAAAAAAAAAAAAAAAAAAAAAAAAAAAAAAAAAAATCACTCTTCTATTCAGATTTCCAGTGGAATAAAATAATACAATAATACCATTTCTATAATTTTTTCTTAGACTTCTGGTAAAAGCTAGCTAAAATTTGCTAATTAACACTGCAAACACAGGAATGACAAGAGCTTGCATTAAAGGAATTTAACCAGAGTAAATTTCCATAATTTCACTTTCCTTACACTTAAGCAATTGCTTCTTCTTTCCAGCTCAACATATGGGGTGATTTCTATTCCTGAGCTTCTTGAAGCAGACAGGCCACAACCAGAAGGCAACTCAGAGAGAAGATTTTTCAGAAATGTCCTAAACCACTGATGCTTTCAAAGCAAGGAGAGGTCACAAAAGCTTCTTCAAAGCATGAGCTCACCACACCCATATCCTGGACTCCCTGAAGGTCCCTCAAGCAGGCACCAGCCTCCATGTCCCCAAGGTTTGTGGTGCCAGTCTTGCCTTGAGGTCACAGAATGAGGAACAAGACCATGCCCAATGCTCACATCAGAGCACACTCATAACTGTGCTGCTCGTTTGGAATCATGGAATTATTTGAGTTGGAAGGGGCCTTCAAGATCATCTAATTCCAATCCCTTGCCATGGGCAAGGAGATCTTCCTACTAGACCAGGTTGCTCAGAGCCCCGTCAAACTGGTCCTGGCCTTGAGCACTTCAGGCAATGGGACATCCACCAGCTGCTTAGGGGAATTTGTTGCAGTGCCTGACTGTGTTCCCAGAAAATTAAGGAGACAATTTTTTCCTTCTAAGCCATCACTCAGGTTTTTTTTCACCTTGTCCATGACCTTTTTATATAAATTTTTGCATTTCTCTGCCTTGGAGCAACAAGGAGAAGAGATCTGGACCTCACACTTCTTCCTAGCCTCACCTTCACCCCTCAACTCCCCGCGGCATCTGATTAAAAAAGGACAGAGAAACACCACACCAGCCACAACATGCTTGTCTGGGTGGGTGCTGGACATTCATGCCCTGGCCATAAGGATGATTGTTGGCAGTTCTGCTCTGTGTCTTGCATCTTCCCCTCAAACACTTCCCCGTGATGCAGAAATGTGAGAGAACGGTTGCCACCGGGGTGGGCGGATGGAGGGGCTGCAGGAGTAACACAGATTCACATCGACAGCTGAGCCCACGTAACAGGCAGGCAGAAAGATTTCTTAAAAGCACCATCTCCTCCAGGAGATGATTGCCATTAGCCAGACTTCACAGGGTACAAAATGCAAATTCTGAGGCCAAATTTTCTGGTTTTGCAGGTGTTTGATGGACAGTTTTGTCACACGGTGCTACAGCTTATTTTGCTTCAATCTTATGGGCCACATTAAAATAATTTATACACATTAGTTCAAAAAAAAAAAAAAAAATAAACTCATAACTGCAGCTGACACAGAGAAAACAAAGATGTTTTTGGTGGCCCATTAGATACTGCATTAAAATTTGCAAGTCCTAACTTCTAAAGCAGCCTAAGTATCCTTACACTGAAATATTCCTTCTTAATTTCAACCCAAATACATTTGTCTTTATTTTGTCTTATAAAAATGTAAAATTAATGTGAAAGTATATAACTATTACATTCAAAATAAAGGAAAATAATAATCAATATTAAGCCACAGCAAAAAATAGGTCTTGAAATCGTGTTAAATATATTTTATGTCAACTTATTTTTACTCGAGTTTCTAAGATACTTTTCTGGCAAAAAGCAATTGTATATGACCAAAATCCAATTTTCCTTTGTTTATCTGCAACATTTATATATTTAGGCTATTACAATACAATAACATAGTGAAAACATTTCAAATCAATAGTTGCAGTCAGTGTCTTACTGATTTGTCTGTTTTCCAAAGTAGGAAACTATTCACTTCAGTGCATTTTGGCTCCTACCAAGCCCACAGGTAATGTACATGGAGAACAATATTTCCTGAAATATTTTTACATGTTTCACTAAGAATAGTAGCATTTACAAACTTGCAGAGAGATGCCTGGATATCAAGATCTGATGTTACCAGCTGGTTCTCTATTTAACATCTAAGCAACATAAAAAAAAATTTGAAAGAACCGATAAAAGATTTTTTTCCAGAAAAGAAAAAATAAATAAAACAAACCAAAACAAACAAAACCCTTTCAAAATTGCATGATTTCCATGTTTAAATATAATGTTTAAAAAGAAAAAAAAATATAGCTTCCAAGATAAAGTAATGATTTATTGATTTTTTTTTAGATGTAATTGTTAAGTAGAAAGGAGTAAGAAACATGGACAATACTGGCATGTAGGTCACAAGATTATGCAAAAATTGCCTCTGATAAATTTCTAAAATAATCAAATGGTCTTTATAATAATGATCTAATATGCCATGCATATTCAAAACTCTGGTTCACATAAGATTCGTTAAGAATGATTTCTGAAGGAAGATTATGGAGGTAGCATGATTCAAAGGCTCTCATAACTGGGATGGAACTAAAAAATAAACTTGGCTGAGGAAGAAAATTGGTCCCCTATCCCTGAATTTAAACAATAAGAAATGGAGTTCTAAGTCTTTTTTATAATTTCTCCACAAATATAAGAGAGAAACCAAATGCCAAATTATTGGCAAGGAGGGTCCCAACATTCCTTTTAAAACTATATTTTTCAGGCACTAGTAGCCTTTATTAGATTTGGTCAAAAGATTATCACAAAATTAAACCGTGCAGCCCATTTCAGACTTGGAAAACACCATGGTTTTTACTAATGCGTTTTGTTGAAAACTTTCTTTCTCGTTATAAGAAAAAAATCATCATAACCAGGGTGAGAGTAGTCCAAATCTGGACCACATAGTTTTTTTCATGTATAAGTTGGTGCATTATATCTGGTGAAATCCAGGAACAGGCTGCAGATGCCCCATCCCTCGACACAATCAAGGTCAGGTTGGACGGCCCAGAGCAACCTGATCTAATTGAAGAAGTCCCTGCTCATCACAGGGGCAGTTAGACTAAGTGACCTGTAAGTGTCCCTTCCAACCCAAACCAATTCCATGACTCTGTGTTCCATTTTCTTGACAGTATAACCTTAAAGGTAAAATTTAACTGAGAGGAGAGGGGATTTTTAAAATGGAATTGATAACGCTTCCCATTTCTTAACTCTTGTAGATCAACAATTACTAAAACTGCTTTTCAGTCATTCTTCAATATTGTTCTGGCTAAACTGCATATATAAATATTCTAAGTTACATGAAAAAACCCACAGATTTTCTTAACAAGATAGAGATTCCAATAACAACCAACACACTCTGTACACATCTACCTTCATTTACTTCCTCAAAAGTAATATCCTAGCTGATTTGTTCTCTCATTTGTTTTCCTCTCTACAATGAATCAAGTGGATATTCCCAGTAACAGTGTTAATCACTGAAGTTGCAGATAGGTAGAAAAATGAGGGGTGCCTGTTATACACTTCTCAAAAAAAAAATTGGAGAGCCAACATGTGATACACTTAAAATAAAGGCACCAACGCTTGTGATTTGTTCCAGCTGACCAAGCACAAGGTCACACTTGCTGATTCACTAGAATGGCGGTTTCTATGAACTCACTGAGAGTAAAACACCTGCTACCACAACACCTGGAATTTGTTCTACTTCACAAACAGCAAACTGATGCAGCACAGTTAACACGGTGGCAATTTTCAAAAGAATTAATTGCACAATAAGACAAAGTCCATGCATTCGACACAAGTGACTAGATCTTTCCAAACATACGGTTAACATATAGTGAAAATATACCCACAGAAATTTTGATGGTTGTCATGAAATGCTGCACTCCAAAGTGTTGCAAAACATGGTTTCCTTTGATTATGATAGCTCAAGAGTTACTCGTTATTTCTTGTGAGTAGTTTGTTTTAGTCTCCTATCTCTTCAAGTTTTCATAGGCATGTTATGATAAGTGAAAATGTTTCATACTAGTGGAATGGTTGCAGCCTTACAGTTCTTGTATTTCTGTTATTTCTTTGAAACAGATGGTGTCTTCCCCAACAATTTAACCTCTAAGATTGAAAAAATACTCTCTAATAAATCTAGTAGGGTTTTTAAGTAAAATTTAAATGTTTGTCTCCAACTAGACAGTATGACATTCATTCTTTTAAATAAGCTTATGTTGGCACTAAAAATCAAAAAAGAAACTTAAATGATGGTGTAATGCCTGAGGGAATATTGAGTTCAGTTGTGAAACAATAAAATTTCTTTCCCTTGTGAGTCTGAGATTAAAGACTTGTGGTTTTGGTACAATAGTCATGAGTAATACATACCAAGTGACTTTTTTTACTGTATGAGATTCTCCTCATGCACATCTCTCTTTTCTTCAAGATAATTCAGACAATCAGCAAGGCAAAGACAACAGATCACATTGTTCTTAGTGTTAAACAGATAATCAATACTCCAAGGCAATAAAATTAAATGTTTGAGCTTTATTAAACTTGGGAGACTGCTGATGAGTAGCTGGAAAATAAAACAACATTAAAAGTCAATTAGCATAACCATTACAGCAAAATATCTGCTTTTTGTTCCACTACAATGCCGAATTATAAAATAAAATAAGTGAGCCTGTAAGCTCATTGTTAAGCCATGTGAGTATTATATATCTATTTAACACCAATAAGAATAAGAATTTGTAATGCAAATGCAGACTGTGGCAATCTACATGAAAATCCAATAGAAGTTTGGTCATAACAATGAACTGAATAAAACAAAGCCTTGCTCATTGTGTTGCTTTGTTTCAGTTATTCTTCCATGTTCCAGAAATTCTTAGGTGATTAGAGGCTGGTATGTGCCATGCACTCCTGAGCCATCCAAGTTATTAAGGAATGCAATACTCCATTTAATGTATATTAATTGAAACTACTTAGTGTTCAGAAACAAACTGTGTGATTAAGCATTTTAATGGCTTTAAGCAAAACATTTAGCACTACAGGCTTCAGCCTAGAAGCCTGCAGATTTCAGATAACTCCCAGATCCATTGTTAAGTTTCTTTAGAATTATTTATTGAAAAATGTTCAAATCACTAAAATGAGCAAGTCCTACAAGGTTCAAGATGTAAATTCAGTTTAAACGGAATCAGCTAATGTAAGATAATTCTACAAAACAAAAACAAACAAACAAAAAAACCAAACCAAAAACCAAAACAAACTTCACTGTATAAATTTAAAGTATACCAAAGTACAAATTGAAACTGTAATACGTTTCAGTCTTAGCAAGTTTATTTCTGGTGTCTGTAAACTCAACAACTGAAGCCTGAGGATGACAAAGATTAGTCTGTTCTAGGCAAGATTAGATGGGAAATGAAATCATTGTACCAAATATGCTTCTGTATCTTATGTATAAATCTAGCTTTTCAAAACATCAGCCTCTCCAAGGGGTAATTTTATCCACATCCAGCTATTGTGCAATGCTACATAAAGAATAATATGTGCAATCCACATTAAAAATACTTACGGAGGCCTCCAAGGAGCTCCCATGAAATTCTGGGTATAGAAGATGCTATACCTCAGCTGTGATTCAGCTGACTTGACGGCAGCTCTGCTGCAGCACTTTCAGCATGGAAAACAAATCACAGAATGGACCAGGTTGGAAGGGACCACAATGGATCAATCTCCCTGCTAAAGGAGGGTCAAGATGCTGCTTTCTCATTCCAGACTCTATTGCTGACATGTGGGGCAAGATTTTAACCTCGAAGCCTTTTAAATTTTTTTTTTTTTTAATCCTGGCTCCATTCCATTAAAATTTCATTTAATAGAGTAAAATGAAGCTTTAGCTTCCAATTAGCACAAAAACAAAGAAAACAACAACAACAACAAAAAGCAAAGCAATTTCCAAGAACCTGAGAACTGACATAAAATCAGCAAAATAAGTGTTAGTGCTGTTTCACCAAGCAATGGGAGTATCAACATTGATTAAGAGTAAACTCCAGTTATACATTCAAAATAGGACAACTCTTCCTTTAAAACTCATTGTAGAGCAGTGAAAACCCAACTTTCCGTAAAGGTTTTCCCTCTTCTGACAACTATTCAAATGGAGATTTCAGGTTCTACTGTAGACTTTGTTTAAGAGTTACTTCAAGGATTTTCCAGCTGCTTTATTCATCAATCATTTCATCACCTCCAGCAACATTGACTCTACTTAATCTGTCTTTGTGAAGCTTTTAAAATGGGCAGATATGGTATTCATTAAAACACATTTACCTCCACACAGAAAACACCAATAAAAATTCAAATTAGAAAAGTTTTGAAAAAGAAGCTCTGCTAATTAAAACATCAGAATTTTGCTATTCCTCTTTTGTAATAGTGGATATGCCAATCATTATATGTCTAATTTTTCTTTTTAATTTAAATTATTTTGGTTTAGCTGCCAAAATTCTTTCATACAGGTTTAACTTCAGGCGTAAGTGTTATAGTATCAAGGGCAGTATTAGTCATACATATGTGCCTTATTTTATTTGACTTAACTTCACTGGATTTGTGCAGGTGAAGGAGAGAAGTGAGATAATAACTTTTCACTGACTGTTCACTGAGTAGATAGGAAGAATCTTATTTTTACAGGCAGAAGCTTTAAATTCAGCAAGTGTGTAGGAACTGTACTTACATTACTAACAAAATGAATATAGACTTTATTGATCAAAATATTTCTATTAACATTTTTCTCTGAGGAGGCTCTACTAATTGGAGCCCTCAGTCATGGTTCTCCTACACAAAACACAGTTTTGAATATAACCTACTCATAAGGCACTGCATGCTGTGATTATTCCCCATTTACTAACTTGGAGATCTGTCTCAAAACACAGAAAATTGTGTTGTTTTTTTTTTTCCCCTCTCTCCTTATATACAAAATACTCACTGCAGAAGCCATCATTGGGATTAGTGTTTTCATCATTTGCTGTATCTGTGTTTTTAAAAAGGAAACTTACTTGTATCTCAGGTATTACCATGGGCTTCACATTATGCTCCATTTCCTTCCTTGGTCTGGACATCATCATTCCCTACCTCCTCAGGCTCTGGGATTCAGCTTGTCAGTGCTCCTCACTGTTCAGCTTTCCTGCTGAAGCCCAGAGAGATCATGTTTGGCTCCCAACAGTCATTATTCATCTCCTCAGCCTGCTCTCTCTCTGCTGTAGTGTGACCTCTGTGAGCAGGCAGTTCAACAGGCTCCCTGCCCACCATAGATCTCTCTCCAGACTGATTTTGGACCCTAAACTTTTTCTTCCTTTTTTTTTTTTTTTAACCCTCCAGCTATCACCCACTGCTTGGGATGCCTCCATTCCTTTCCTAAAAAAAACCAAGGGCTGCTTTCAGTCACTTTTAAAACCATGTTGAAAATCACCTCATATGCAAGCTGGAGTTTCAGTTCTTGATTTCCCAAGCTGCCAAGTCTCTCATCATCAGTACAAATTGCCAGTAGGAAAAGCACATATTTTTTGGTGGTGTCAGGGCTTGGAGAGTTCTCTTGTAAAGCTTCACTGAAGGAAGAGCTGTGCATTTGTCTGACTCAGGAACAGATGGGAACATCCTCAGTACTGAAAGGTCTGCATGGGTAACACACATTTTACAAAAACAGAGAATGGGAGTAATTCCGCAGTCACAGTTCTCAGTTTCAGACAAGTTTCCATGATACAGTTTTCCAGAAGCCTTATATCTCTTTTCCTTTGTATTAATCTATGTGGTTTTTTTTAAATTTTTAAAACAATAAAAATGGCAGTAAATGAAAGACAACAGAAAATTGATCATTGATTTTTCACTCAGATTAA